>NC_040026.1:20636104-20833604 GCF_000972845.2 Larimichthys crocea
CCTTTGATGCTTAAATAAGCTTTGGCTCATATTCAATATTTCACGCTAGAAAAGACAAAAGAGATAGAGCTAAATATTTAGTTTAAATTCAGGTGTTTAGTGGCACAGTGCTAGACGAATCTATTGTTCTCTTTTAAATTAAGTTTTATCAGACAAGTGATGACGTTGAATAATTGCTGAGAAAATACAAAGAGACACCAAGTTATTTAGGTGTAACCGAATTACAGCCAACATATGTGCACAGCCCAATATGGGATTAGATTTACAGCTCTCTTTGTCGCTCGATGGACTTTTAATGGCCATTATTGCTGCTGCTTGCGGTCCCAAATCAAGCATTAGACCCTCACTGTGGCTTGAATCCATCCCGGTGCCAGAGGTTGCACCCAAATCATTCCATTTGACCTGAATCTCCCATTCCATTACCCAACATTCCCTGTGGGGACTACAGTGGTCCCCCAACACTTGAACTCTGGCCCCGACCCCATCAGGAGAGGAGCCAATAACAGTAAGGGAGGTTTTATAGGCACCCAGGCTCTGAATTGCTCACCTTTTGTCTCAGTGGGGACATACAGTCATAATGATGCCCTATGAGGTTTTGCTCTGAAATGTGATTTAGTTCTTATTACCTGCAGTCTTATTGTGTGAGGCAGCATTTGTCAGGGGGGGATGCACAGAAATCCATGTGACCATTCCACATCGTCTCTGTGAGGAAGAAATATAAGTGTAATCATCTGTGAATCTTATCTACGGTAAGTTCTACATCAGAGATGAGGCTTGGATCAAACCTCTTTTACTGATATCATGCTGGGGCTCAGAGGGTGCGGCACATCTGTTCAAATACAGGTCAAGTCAGGTCAGTGTGTTACAGATAATGTATAATATATTGTGCTGTTACTCTAGTTTCTATGGTCTCTGCCCAAGGAATATGACTTATCGGGCTTTCCATGCAAGTTTCAGCAACACCCTTGGTTTTGTGATTGCACAATATTTGGTTGCTCTGCTTGATACAGAATAACAACAGTTGTTCCTGTGGGGCTTTGAGAGAAGAGGCACTCACTGAAAGCGAGCAACGGTAATGGCACGGTTTCATAGCAACTGCGAAGAAGAGCTGGTAAATAGAAAGGCATGCGTATAGATGACAAGACTGATGGCAGCTTAGGTGGGTTGTGTTAACGTTCAAGTCCGCATTAAGACAAAGAGATGCGGCGAGATTAAGGAGGCTAATTAATGTTAGAAATATTATTACTTCATTTGTCAGAATAATTTATTTATGCATCACTGTGTGATTTAATTAGCTTACTAATGTTGTGTGGAGTTTGAAAAGCTGCAACTGTATAAGTAAGGTACAGTGTAAGGTAGTATTTATATATCAGTGTATCGCCTACTTCTCTCCCTTGTAAGGCCCCTTAAAGCCAAATGATTTTCTCTGGCTGTCAGATTGTCTTTATTGTCCTCTTGATCTCCTCATCATTAAATTCTTTAACACAGGTAAGAATCAGCCGCTCGACAGGCGATTCTAACCACGGTCATGTCTGCAGCAAAGACGTGAGGAGAGGCTGTCGACTCAATCAAATCAAACACTTTTAGCGCTGACTCTAAAAGACACTCTGCAAACTGACCTGAATAAACTCACTATCCCAGCCCTCAATTCAACAGGAATATCTGATGTTATGATCTAATCCTCGCTAATAAATTTTTTCAAACACAGTGTCATATTTGGACCAGGTTTTGTAAATTCAAGGTTTTCTCCATGGGCGGCAAGTCTAGATTTACTCTAGTACTTTGTGTACTGTATGTCTGAAGTGTGAACAGAAACTTATCCAGGGCTCAAGGTGGAGAGCCAAGAGATGTCTTATGTCTCGGGCTGACTTTAAGAATGAAAACCTCCGCTGATCCACAGTTTGAGACATGCCTCATGCTCGTACTCTGACATAAATATCTGGCAACCAGAGGTAATCCTCTTCAAAGTCTAGTTTCCTGAAAATTAGTTTGGGAAAGAGGGAACGGAAAATTAAAAAGAAAAACACAAGCACATTCAGACTCACAATTTGCAGAAAGCACACAAAAGTGTAGACGCACATGCTAATGGACGCACTCAAGTCCTACATTTTAATGAAGAACAGATAAAGACAGTTTTAGTACAATGGGCAGGCTGGTGTAAAGACTAAAGAACAAAGACCAGGTACAAGGGAAGTTTGAAAGAAAAGAGAGAGGAGGCAGAAATTGGATGTTTTCACCATTCACCGCGTCCATGGCAGGCCTGTGGGATTGGCAGAGATTGGTGAGGATATGAGAGGCGCAGCACTTGAAAGCCAAGCCAGAAGTTTAAGATGTTCAGAGGGAGTTATTGGTTGCCTGCTCTTCCTCTCCCCCTCCTCTGCTTCCCCGAATCTTTTCAAGCTCCGGGCCTACAGACTCTTTCTTCTTCGCCCATCCCTTCGAGAGCCCCTAACATGCATGACAGGTACAAGAGAAGAGAGAGAGAGAGAGGCTGCAGAGGTGTAAAGAGGAAAACGACAGAAAAAAAAAATAGAGGGTGGAAGTGCAGGTGAAGGACTCAAGACAACAGAGAAAGGGGGATAGCTGATTTGATCGTGGTCTCAAAAAGCTCATGGGTTTCATCAACATGCTGCTATAACAACCTTCACTCCTCTAGGAAGGCTTTCCACAATATTTTGGATCCTGGTTGCAGGGATCTGCTCCCATTCAGCCACAGGAGTATTAATGAGGTCAGGCACTGATGCTGGGCGATAAGGCCTGGCTCACAGACAGCTTTCCAGTTCATCACAAAGGTGTTTGGATAGGGTGGAGAAAAATCTTCCACACCAAACTCACAAACTAATTAACGGGACAATGTCGAGATAGGAACTGTTGGCCACAAAGTTGGACACCGTGTGCTGTGTGTATTGTCCCTTGATGCCAATTAAGGGTATGTGGGGCCACATATTGTACAGTTTTTCGATGTAACCAATGTAGATGATGGACAAAACTTCTCTAGCGTCGGCTAAATTACATAACATAAGTATCTGATATGAGAGAGAAATACGCCAAAAAACAAAACTGTATGTATCCCCCAGTGTCCTCTAAAAAACATGTCACGCTAATACAAAACAGTTGTGTATTAATGTATTTCTTGGGAGATAAAGTTTAATATCATGAAAGGCGGTGCAAAATTGAAAATACGAATCCAGATATATCAAGTAGAGCAAGTATGTGGCGAAGCACAGGTGAAAAGTATTCTTTTTCAGAGAAAGTAACTTGTCAGACTTTCGATTCTTTCATCCTTGAAGGCATCCTCCTGTGACCCCATTTAAATTTATTAGCCTCTTTGAAAAGGGTTTATCTCAGAAACGGCATGTAATATTTGTCTCCAGCAGTCCCAATCCCCGAATCAATGAAGTTCAGGTGTGCAGTGGAAGGGAAGACACAGGAGTGCTGTTTTAAGTTTGTAAGGATGAGTTATTGCTCCCATTGTTGCGCCATATAACAATGATTTGCATGACAGGCCTGTAACGGTCGATGAGGTCACTGGCAGGGGGTTTAAAGCACGGGTGCTTATGGTTAAAGATAATAAATATTCCTATGACAAGATGAGAGTAGAAATGACAGATGGTAAGAGGTATTTTTTTTCCTCCTCAATGCCATGTGTGTCTTCTGTCAAATCCATCCTTCTTTGAAAGGGTGACCGAGGAAAGTAAAGAGGTTCAACTTTGGCTCAGTGAGGAAAAAGGAAGAAAAAGTTTAGCTCTCTCTCTCACAGGCCTCTTTCATAACCATTAACTGCGTGATGACACCAGCGGATATTCAGATTGATTTACCATCGTCTGGGGATCACTTGGCCTGTGCTGAAGTCTCCCATACCAAAGATTCATTTGTGTCCTTAATAAAAGGCTTCCTGCCCCAATGTTTCTTCAAACTGAAATCCAAATTTTTTATACTTCACTTTGATTGCTGTAATAGTCTTCTTTATGAGGTCACTGCTGAAACTCATACCTCATTGGTAGTTCTTAAGCCACAAAATGGGAAGGGGGAATTAATCTAAAATCTCTATATCCGACCCTCATTTTTCAAAAATTGCAGCAGTGCCCCCAAAATCAATGAAGGAGTTAAAGAAATGCCAAACTGTGAGATAAGGGACAATTTGTCTGGAGAATCTTGGCAAAAACCCCAGTGTAAAATAACAGAAGAATACATCACAGACGGAAAGGAGTAGACTACAATAAAAAATAAAAACAGAATACTATGCGGTTACACCACTTACACCATCAGGATCATGTGTTAAGCAATTACCGTCCCATAATACTATAATTGATGCTGACATATTCACCCTGTGGAGTAGCCTGTGAGGTAACATCAAAGAAGTCATCAGCGGTGACCCTGACCAGGCCTCGAGCGGAGGAGGCATCAAAGCTGCAGAATGGCTGCGTCAAAACTAAGTCCACAACACCGGCCTGATTAACATGTCACAGGAAGATGGGGGCCTCTATAATCAGCCTGCAAAGGTGATTAGACCCCAAAGTTCCCCATTCTCCCGGAGCTGAGAGGCAGCCACAGTCTCAGTCGGACAAACGGGTCATTTAGCTCTCCTCGCAAAATGGATGTAGACACGGTGTGACAGTGAAGCATGAGGTTATGGTTTCTAATCATAGCTCGGGAGGAAACTGATGGGCACAGGCTGAGTGGTTGAGAGAGAATATAGAATGGGGGTCGTTTTACAGGGAATCAGTGGGTTCCCCAGTCTCGGTTCACCTTTGACCCTGCGGGGACGATGACCTTTATTTCCCATGGTGATTCATTTCCTCCCTCCCAAAAACACCTTCCATTCCCCCGACCACTATATGTACACAAAACAAAAGCCTGTTGCTATGGAGATAGCCGTGGATCTAGGTGGGATGGGGAGGATGAATTTGGGGCCGGTGGCTGGAGTTGAGGTCTCTGAGGATGCGTCATTAACCCTCGGGGGCGAGAGCAGTGCAAAATGAGGCTGATATTTAACACCAAGAGTCGAGCCAATTGCGGGAATCGACAGCTCTATGGAGAAAGAGGTAATCACTCGCACCTTGGCCAATGGTAAGAGAGAATGGCCTTGAGGTGCAACTAAACGTAGCACCATGTGCACTAAGGCATGAAAGGAAACAGTCAAGAGGGTAAAGACTACACTAAAAGGAGGTCTTTTGTCAGTGGTGCTGATCAATGCTGATGATGGATGTGATTATTATTAAAACTAAGCTATTACGGTTGACCCACAGGGGAGACTTGAGACGTTTTATATCAGATTTAAGTCACAAAAATGAGATTCAGACTCAGCTTGACTGAAATTAAACTTTCTAAAAGCTTGACCTGTTTCAAGTCAACAAGTTTTGACAGTGCCAAGCCAGGTCTGCGTTGAAAGGACTTGGTTTTAGCTAGATGACAAGACAAAAACCTACACTATAAATGCATGCTTTAAGTCTTCCTTAAGTTCTTTAACTGTCACATTGTTGATGATAGTCCATTCTTTCTGAAAGCTTCATGTGAGGGCCTCCAAACAATGAGTCATCCATTAATGGTGCTTGCACTCCAACTACAATCAGGACCAAAGAATCCCAAGGCCATGGAGTGGGAGTCAGGGTGAGGAAGGGCCGCTTGGACTAAGCCCCGAGAGTTACAAAAAAGAGACAAATTAATCCCCTCACCCTCATTCTAGACATGCATTATCCTCCACTGTCATAAACTTGGCTGTGGTGAAGATTTACAGCTGCTTCGAGCGCTCTCTCTCGCATGGCTTTCCATCCTAATTGTCTGTACGGCCAAGACCTTGACCAGTGCTTTTTCTTTTTTTTTATATATTTGAAGAGTCTGAGATCTACAGATTGATTGCCAGCTCAGGCTAATAATAATACAAACTCTTCAACCTTGGTTTACAGTGGGGAGACAAGACTGTACTCCTGATGGCGGATTTGCAGGAAAGCCAAAGTAATTAAATGATTTTCCACCGAATTAAGATCTTTGTCGAAGAGCATATGCCAAAGTTAAGTAAAGCAACCTGGGATTAAAATGGAATTTACTTCCAGTCGGCTGCCAAAGTTATACAAAGAAATTCCTTAAGTGGAGATAGTCATAAGGATTCTTTTACATGCACATTATTTAACTCATAATCTGTTTCCAATCTTCAGAGCAGAAATGAAATACCAAAAAGCTTTGCAGAATGAGCTCTTAGACTATATAATGTATGCTTAGGGCTGGACAGTATGTCCTCATTTGAAAAACTAGATAATGCTACATACCATATTAGAATAATTTCAGTGTTTGTTGTTTTCTCTAATGTTGTTGCTGCCGCTACTCCGGGACATACATCACATCACGGAAAAGCCTTGCTTCAGTGCCAATTCAGTTAGTGGGAAGCAGCAGCGGATATGAGCCAAGGTTATGAACTGGAGGACATCAGCCTTTCTGATAACGTCCGGCTGTTGCACGTCCTTGGCCAAGTCCTGCCCTACCACCAAGGCTGCGATACAGCACAGTGAGCGAGGCTAATATTGTCATGGCTGAAACACCATGTCCATAACAAGAGCGTTCATGACTAAAGAATGGAGGGAACAAGAAAAGCAATCAAAGAAAAAGCTTAGGACCTTATTTTTTTCATGAAGACAGTCAAGTTTTGTGAAGAGTCATTAGGTAGAAGGACTGTAGACACCGCCATTCCTTCTCGGAATAGATTTTATTTCCTCCTTTTTATACTGAACGGTTCACTGAAATTTCATTTTGGCTCAGAAATAATGGAAAGCGGGTGAGAGCTGGAATTGTACGCGGAGAGGAGGAAGATTGGCTTCTCGAGTGGCAGGTGATATAAGTCACAAATTCACCTCTAGTGTACTCATTCTAGTGTAAATCAAGAAAAAGAAACAGCAAACAGAAATTGTACAATTTAATGTTGTGTGGTTTGTATTCTGACTTTCATTCGGCTGTTTTTCAAAATTTCAGAAACTCCAGCGAATCTTATTTTTGAATATTGTGATTAAATGGTTGATTGCAACTTCTCAACGTCGTGTCAATTCCTCGCGAGAAACCCAAACTTGCTCTACACGAGCTCAAACGCTATAAGCTATGGGCAAAAGGCAGAGAAAAAAAAGACACCAATTTCTTGATAATGAGACAGCAGCATGCTCTCAATGGCTGATTTGATGCCATTAAGTAATGTTTCCCAGCACAGAAAAAAAGTTCCCCTCCGGCACTGCGTTCTGCTGCAATTTGGCTGATTAGATGAACTAGGCTGGTATTTATGGTGGTGGGGGGGGTGGGTGTGTTTGATCTGTTGGCTTCAATACACGAGGATGATGGAGAAAGAAGGAGGTGGTGTGGGCAGAGTGTACGGACGAAGGTACACTAAGTAGAAAAGAGGAAGATTGCTGGAGGGATAAAAAGAGGAAGTAAAGGAGATGATGAGAGGAGTCAAGAGACGGGAAGAAAGGGTGACAAGAGCGGGAGAGGAAATAGAGGGTGAGGTAGGTAGGAGAGCACAGGCTTCATTCTCATTACAAGTCATTGAAGCACAGGACAGCTGTGGCTCCTGTTACGTGCTGTGCCATGTGTCTGATTGCACATTATTACGGAGACGTCACACCCCCATCATCCTCTCTGAGTCTGTTTACCTTTCGCTGTTTTCGTAGTCCTCACCCCCCCTTGACCCGGCCTCCCTCTGTCTATTCTTTTTCTCTCTCTTACCTCAGTTTCTTCCTTTTCCACATTTTCTCTCCCATTTCTATTCTGTTATAGTAGGGCGGGATCCAGGATATTGATATGATGTTATGATTCATTACTCATCCGACAGCTTTTTCCATCCCTCCTTTTCCTGTGGATGGGACATATTTCCATACCTCCTGCTCTCTCAGACCGCTACCTCTGGTGGTCTCGTCAGTGTGTGTCAGCCCTGAGCGACCACCTCCCTGCTTAAGACCGGTCCAAGTAAAACCACAACCTTTTTATCACAGACCCATGCTGCGCTTTACACCCCTAACCCGCCTCCCCTCTTTTTTTTTTTTTACCTTCACGGCAGCAAAGACCTTGCATAAAACAGCGTGCCGTTAAAAAGCCAGACATTCGATAAACAACATGCTTCCAATATGGCCCCCTTTAGCCATTTATGATGTATAAATAAGATGCAAAACAACATTAATTAAACGTGGAAGTTTACAGCAGAATATCCGTGCTGCTGGGGAATAGTTTAAATGAGGGAGGCTGTTAAAACAGTGCCACCAACAGAGAAGACCCAAGACACAAAGGGAGCCCACACAAGCTGTGTGTTGTCTCTCTGTCTGCCCCAAGGACAGTGAAGCCCATCTTTATAAGCAGGAGTGTTTACATGCATTCCAGACTGGGTTGCATCCATTTCTCTGTCGGAGCAACTATGGAATAAACCAAACAGAGAGAATAAACAAGTCTGCCTTATTACAAAAGTCACGTCAAGTACAATCTAGGATGGACTAATGGATCACCTCAAGTGTTCACCACAATAAACCAAAAGCCACGTACCAAGATTCAGATTTCATTCCTCTCAGTTCACCAGCAGCCCAAAACCATCAGTGTCGGGCAAGATGAAAAATATAATCACTCACTAACAGTTCATTACTCGTTTTACTATATACAATAAAGGAAGAGCGCTGATGACTGTGATTCAGAGGTTGAGAACCAGGCTAACCTGATGGCTTGTCACTCAAGTGAGACGGCGGAGGCACTGCGACTAAACAAAGTCCACGGCGCAGTCTAAGTGGGTCATGTTCGAATTAAATCAAACGGCGTGTCAGTTCTTATCCGTTCAAACTTGATCAGCAAGACCACCTCCGACTTCGACGCCGAGAGATGAAACTCCACCGTCTCGCTGAAATTCCTGCAAGACTGCGAGCAGGCCGATTTCACTAATGATGAGATTAGCAGTAATGTAAATTCGGAATTTTTAATTGTAATCCCTCACACGCTGCAATGCCTCCACCTCCACCATCTCCATCTCTTTCAACCTCTCCCTCTTTCATACACACACAGCCCCACATGAACGGTGAAACCAAATCTGCAGCACTGCTCATCTGGTTTGCAGGTTTGTCAGATTGTTAAGAGACATAACACTTATCTCCTCTCCACATCTGAAGGTTGGTTAGCAGCGACTGCCTGTTCATCTCCAAAATAGCCTCCAACCGGGGCCAGGGTTAGAAGAGAAAGGATACCAGCCCGGCCACAACTAATCATCATGTGATGAATCATTTGAGCCAAAGCCCTTAGCTGTGGCTAAAGGATCACAGATTGCAGCTCTTGTCTCTTAGGGGCCCTGAATCTTCTTGATTTACTGAGTATGGACTGCAAGTACAAGCTGTGCTTTCTGATCTACTGTACCGTGTTTCCAGATCCATATGTGCAATCGCAGATGGGCACGAGTAGTAGATTCGCTTCAGGAGCAAGAATAGAGAAACATGAAACGAGAAATATAAAATGTGACAATTAGCTTTTAAGTGGTCGCCGCATCATCAGCCAGAATCTGTCTTTCAACGAGTCTTTGAAGCAGAGACACAAACAGTAAGGGTAGATCACGGATTAAACAGGAAGTGGGAATGTTTAGCATGCAGGAATTTTACATTTGTCTCCTTAATTTTCTTGCCACACATCTCGCCTAATTAGGTAGACGTTGGTTCAAGCGCACGTGTTACGTTATGTGTCCTTGTGTACCATGTGAGGATTTCCAAACATACAGGATAACTCGAGTATTGACGCAATCCTCTCTGCTCCGTCTGCGACGCTAACCAAAACAGAAACTACGTAATTCGGAATTTACTTTTCTCCGTTAATGATTCGTGGACACTGCGATACATGTAAACACAGACAATAATTTAGAAACGAGGTAATGTAGTGAGACAAGGTAAACAGCGTCTGGAGGCGTTGCTTACGCAAAGTCTTAAGCGGCTCTGGAAACAGACCCGGGCCTTTGCTGCCGTACCTCCAGTCCCCGCCAGCTGCGAGACGGTAGCGTTGACAGAACTGAAACCTACGAACCACTAAGTGGTAAGGTGATGCTGGGCCGCTAGCTGAAATGGAAACTGTGTGCAGGGTAAACATTTACACAGGCTTGATGAGACCTCTAGCATCCGGCACACTGCCTGAGCCATATATTCCAATCACATGCTCCACGCCTGCATGCTCCCCCATGCTGTGCGCTGACACCCACTTTGGCTCAGCGGACCCCCATTTATTTAACTGCAAATGGAGCAAAACAGTTGAATTGTAGCTTTGGCCACACTTTGGCTGAGACAAGGCCCACAGTAAAACAAAATCCGTTGATTGCCTGAAGTGAAAAATGAAATGGGCAGGAGTCTGCGGGATGGAAGAATAACGCTCCAGATTCTACAAATGAGCGCCTCTGTAAATGAGAGAAGGTTAAATTGTGGTAATTGTTTAATTGCATGAAGGAGGGAAGCTGGAGGCTACCTGGCAGCTACTGACAGACAGGTGTTGTAATGGCAGGTGGGAGATTCACTAAAACATAATTTGCAGCAACATGTAGGCCTATTTATTTCCAACCCTTAAGCTTTTGGAAAGATTAATTAGATAGATCAGCCTCTCATAATCCAGGTGAGATTTGTCCGTTTGTTTTTTGGTTGTGGGTTAACGCTTTGTGATGAGTGATGGGTAAGAAGCAGAAAGAAGAAAAACAGAACCAGATACTCGGATTGTGTGTTTTTGCTTTAATTATGATGGTTCCATTTTTACATTTTTGGTTTCATTTCCTTCAGAATGAAAGGAAGCAACTCGACGCAAAGGTTTTGTCTCATGCAATGCGGGCCGTACCCTTCATGTGGATTCACAGAATCATGTTCTGAGCTCTCAAATACAGACACCAAACCACATTAGTAGATTTAATCAGGGACAACCACTTAACATCTTCCCTCTCTGAAGTTCGACTGCTAAACACTTAATCTTTGTGTTTAAAAAAAGAAATGAACTCAGTGGCATCAAACTGAATATCACAGCAGGCCAGATTAACGCGTTTTTCTTTTTAACCGAAGAGAAGGAAAGTCTTACAGAGTCTTGCGATGTCTGAGGAAACTCAAAATATTGCACCACATTTTTTACCGCTTTGAAATCTTCATCGCTCTGTGATGAAAATGTAACTTATCTGCAAGTCTCAAGAGGGTTTAAAAAGCAATATTTTTTGGACACAGGCCTCAGTGGCTCGTGAAAGGAGAGAGAGAGGAAAAAAAAAAGGCTCCTGTTGAAAATATATTGTACATCAGCAGAGAGTGCATGGGCGACGCCTTTGTTCTGCACAATGAGCTCTCTCAGTATTACTCACTATCTGATGACTGAATACTGGCTCGGGCTTTTGTTGGCAAGAAAGACACAGGAGTCTGGAAGAGCTAATCTATCATAGAGCCATAGTGTACTGTAAAGGAGAGTCTTATATGGAACGGGTCGCTGAGGTGTTGCACCAGAACCACGTGAGGTTTCACCATAACTGTCATGCAAAAGCTTGAGTGGATGAGTGTATCGGGGGAAATGAGTTAAGTGGATTTGCGCTGGAGTGTGCATGTGTATGCATGTTTAAAAAAGTACAAAATGAGTGTGTTTGCATGTCTGCAGGCCGACAAAAGGATCAAATATTTTTATGTGTTTGTGCATGAAAACATGCTACATGCAGATTAGATGAATAAATCTATTTTTAGTTGAAATAAGAGAAAAAAATAAAGACTATTCTGCCTGGATTTTTCTGTCTGACCGTTAACATTTATGTATTTGCTGTCAGCCTCAGAGCCCAAGCTTCCCTCTGCAAGTCTTGGTGGACATGGGCCAGATTTATACAGCACAGGTCCGCGATGAGGAGGTAAAAGGTATTAAACCTGGGCACCAGCACCAGCAAAGAGGGGAGGGTGCTGGGGGCAATCTGATATGGGGCTTCCTCTAATCAGCCAGAGGCTCCACACTCCCCGAGGCAAACAGGATGCAGAAAAATCCTAGAACTCTCTCCATATACTCTCAGGAAAAGGAGAAGGAGAAGGAGAGAGGGAGAGAAAGAGAGAGAGGGAGAGAAAGAGAGAGAAGGGAAGAAGGGGGTGGGGGGGAGTTGGTTAGACAGCCAGGGGCATCTAAATAAACACAAAACAGATGCAGAACATGAAGACCATGTGTGTGAACACGGAACAGGAGTGTGCGGATAAGTGCTTTTAGTAATATGTTTACTGCGCATGGAGCTGACAGGTCTGATGATATGGCAATGTGTGTGTGTGTGTGTGTGTGTGTGTGTGTGTGTGTGTGTGTGTGTGTGTGTGTTTGTGCAGGCTCTTGTACTTTTATCTGCACGAGGTCCAGTTTGACTTTGAGACACAGAGTGAAGACGTTTTTTGGAATATGAGGACATTTTTTTTGGGTCCTATTTCAGGATTAAGAACTTTTTTTATGTTGTTGTTTTTTGGTTAGAGTCATGCTTTGAATCTGGTTAGGGGAAAATCACACTCTTCTCCTGTGTGGTGCCTCTGTGGTGGAACGAGTTACCAACCTTGATTCAGTTAGCAGAGTCCTACCTCTTCTGAGAGTACTGAGTCACTGAATATTCTCTTAAAGTAACCTAAGCATGCAGTTTTGTTGCCTCAACTCACCCAAACTGCTGCAACCATTTCACAATATTGACCATGTGTTACAAAGGCTCCAGCAGCTGGTGTGCCTCATAGAAACTCTCCCTGTGTGTCTGTGGAAGATGCCAACTGGGGTGAATGGGAACGTGTTGATGAACATTATTTCAATGGCTATTGAAAAAAGATGTCTATGATACTGTATAAATAGATAATAACTGCTTCATAAAGCATTTCATTGTTTGTTAAAATAACTATTAAATTAAGTTTATCTATCAGTTTACCATCTGTTAATGATTTTTTGGTGGTTGTTTTCCTTTGAGCAGTTAAATCTGCGGCAGTTTCTGTTTTTTGCTATCAAGGTCCAACAGAAATATTCCAGGGAATACAGTATACAATATTAATAGGGTAGATTCTGAAAGAAAGACAGTTGGCCCAAGACCTAAGAACGTGTCATGGGAAAGAACAATAGTAATAATGATAATAAGAAACAATAACAACAAAAAAAAGTAAATGAAGATAAGGTAAAATAAAATAAAAACAATTATAATAATAAAAAATGAAAAAGAACTGGATGAGGGGTGAGAGTTTGGTTGTACATTCATGAAGATGTTTCACGTCTCGTCCAAGAGAATTCTTCAGTTCTTGGTCCTCACTGATCTACAGCCAAGTTCAGTTGCCCCAGATTTAACACTTCTCCGAGATTAATGATGGTTATTATAAAGTGTTACCCATCGGACTTGACCAACGGAGACCACTGAATATTAATGTATTTGTGAAGTTCTATCTATCTAACCTACCAACTATCTATTTATTTAAAACCTCATAACCATGACCTGCTGTTCAAAACAGAAAGTTGCATGTTCCTCTGTATCTGTACGTCTTCTTCCTCAAACTTGAGACACTGTAAAGCCTTCTATAGTTTTCTAAGCTTGTTGGTGGAGAAAAAGAGCCAGTCAGTTTGTTCTAATGTGAAGTTTAAGCCTAATCCCGTCTGGCTTTTGATAATGTGATTAAAAAATGTTTGCTGAGTGATCTACTGCAGAAATAGAGGCCACCAGGGCAACTGCTCTTCACCGCTGCTGCTTCAGTCCTTGTTGTGGTTCCAAACACTGAACCAGAGAAGATCTGAGCCTGGTTGACAGGGCAAGGGAGACAGACAAATAGGCGATGTCTTAAAAAGTTTCTGTATCCTCCGGCATGCTCGAGAGCTAATAATGATGTCACCGGTAAAGTTATAGCTACCGAGGAGCTGAAGACAAATCTCCTGATGAGTGCCGTGACGGCTGAGCTGCCATTACATAGGTCCTCGCAGTACTTTGAGCGGAGGGTGTGGTGTGTATGTTTTGAGGCACATGTTTTCTACCAACCGGCGAGCCAAGCAACCAGCCCGGGGCCCCACCCTTCACCCCTCCTGAGAGGCCCGTGGTAATGGCCCTCAAAAAAGTGTTTGAAATAGTTGGAAGGATGACACACGCAAGGAAAAGAATGGCAGAGCCAAACTAGCATGAAATAAACTGGCCTCAAGGAGAGAGACAGAGACCAGAGAGCAATTTGTTTCCCCTTCTGCGAATTACAGGCCGGAGCCAGCCACTGTCTCTAAATGGGAACCAGCTCGGTTCTGCCCAGACACCACTATTCGGGCACAGTAAGTGATTTGAGTAGAGAAAAACACCAGCCAAAACCCCACGTCTCCTCTGGGCTATGAAGCCTGCCGAAAAATTCTTGGGTGTTCCTTTTAAAACAATCTTTGAAAAGACTTATATAAGGGTACAGTGGAAACGTCTAATACGGTGTCAGGCCTCTGAGGCGTCTGCTTTGTTTTATCAGTATCATATTTGTATAACCAGCCACGTGTCATCCCCTGGGTACTTTTGCACCGTCAGACAAGAGATTCAGTTATATATATATATATACACAGAGTATACGCAGACAAGCTTTGTCCACATTTTCCTTTAGCTTCCTTTAATTCTTTTTGTCCTAATATTTTGATTAAAAATAAAAACGGGCCGCCGCTGCTGCCGCATAGAATTGTGTCAAATTATTTCTGTCTCTGGATGAATACCGTACACGTCCACAAAAAAAACCCTGTAGCTGAGGGAACTTCACTGCGTCGCAACAAATAAACTCATGCAAGCACTGTCGAGTTAAATACCTTCATTAGCCGAGGCCACTAATTTCTCCTGACTTGATCTGACTTGCTGGATCTCAGGATAACATCACAGAGGTGATCTTATCACTTTATGTAAGGTTTGCACGCACAAATGTTCCAAGGATTCGACAAACTCTCTTTGCTGCACAAACATGTTGTAAAATACTTGTTTAAACTTAATGTAGTGAGAGTAGGAGGAGTGCATTTGTGAGATTTGATCATCAGTGTAATAGACGACGTGAAACTGCTATATAAGACTGCTTGTTCTGCTGTATTTGTGGCCAAGTTTCATTCACACAAATGTCACCAAAGAGTAAAAAGTCACACCATCGAGAGCCTCAACTTCTGCTGGCACGTATGAGGACGCAAAAACATATTCAGCAGTTTCAGCAGTCGTAGTATGTATGGGGACCTTAAACAGATTAATACAGCTGCCATCTATCATCAAAGCAGTGCTGTGCCGTGACAAAATAAATAAAGAATGATTTGACATGTTAAATTCTAAGAAAACGTCTAAAGCACTAAAGCATAGCGACCCATGACTTGGATGACAGAATATTATAGTTACATTATTCGATGTTATAATAGGGGGGTTTTCCCCTGGGCAGCGACTCGCATTAAGATGCTGAGGCAGCTGCCACGGTAAGAGAACTTTCCCAACAACTAACTCAATGCACGAGTCACTGTGCCAAAATTTTGAAAATGTAATTAAAAAGAAAACTCTCAGAAAATTGGCAAGAGACGACGATAATGAAGATATTGTGCTGAAAAAGAATATTCATTTTGCATTAAGTTTATTTATAAAAGGACCGGTGTGTTTGATTGAGTGGCATATAGCGCTACTGATTGCAACCGCCTCGCCTCACCCTCTTCCTCCAAGCATGAAGGAGAAGACTACTACAGTGGTGGCACACAAAACGAGAAAGGCCCTATTTAGACCTATTCTGGGCTGGAAGAGGACCCACAGTGTCTGTAGATATACTTATTTTCAGATGATTATACACATGAAAATACAGTTATGCCTATTATATACCGTTTCTGCCATATTCTGTAAATAGAGGCCCTTAAATGTTGCACACTGGACCTTGAGGTATTTTAATCCGACTTGATTTCATGAAGATATTTAGACTTCAGGGATTATGATTCGAAGAAATCTGTACATGCTTCTGACATGACTTCATGTGACAGGCCTGGATCACTCGTGAATTCAGTGAGTACTGAAGAGAAAATCCTAGATACAAATTCTCTAAACCAGAATTTGAAAAACACTTCTTTATGGCACCTGTGATGACACCACCTCCCAAATCTTTCACCGTATACTTCAGCCCTCGGGCCTTTAAGGAAATCACTTCATCATGTGAACCTGGTTCAGCTGTTTTGACCCCCCAAAAAGTCATTAATATCATTTGAAAGTCACAAAGTTCATTCGGTTTTTAGTTCCCTTTCAGTCTGTCTCGAAGCCATTTCCATGAAATTTTAATTCATGCAGGGACGGCAAAAGTGATGACTGCCTGCATCATCTTTGAGGTTAAAAACCTCATTGCATAAAAGGAACATTAATGTTGTCCCCAACGAGGTTATTATATGTTAGACCCTGTTTTCTATCATTTCCCCACACGCAGAGTGTTTGCTGTGGCTACTGGCATGCGGGTATGGTTGAGTCATTGTCGGACCAATTCAACCCCAGTTCTGCTGAGCGAGCATATCATTCCACACCAACATGTATTATTGTAAACACATATAAATAAAGCACACATGCAAAACATGAGCATACACATTATGATGAAATACGCACTAGCCCGCCATGGGTGCTGACGTGGTACGTCATCTCAACAGAAGACGTCCTGTGGAGAAAGAAAAAAAAAAAGTTTTGCTGCGTCTGATAACTGATGTCAACAAGAAAAAGCCACAGCATCAAATTAAAAGAGATGAGTCCTTTTTTCTTTCAACTGTATGGGTGTTTTTGTGCATGTGGATACGAGCGGCATGGCCAGCATTTCTACTTTAGGCTGTGCCATAAATGATTTCAACCAATCGCAGTCAACTCGGTTGGGTTTTCCACTCGCATCTTGTGCCCCTGTGGCCACTTAGCTCATCTTGTCCTCTGGAAAGAGATACTTATTCAAATAGATTAATCACCAGAGGGGTCCACTTTGAAGAAGCGCACAGAGACGAAATGAAGGGGTAGAAAGACCGTTGGAGGAAAGTGGATGTGAGGGGATAAGATGCTATGTTGTAGCCAAGGCAGCAGGGAGGATTTCAATAGCAGGCTGTTGGCAGGACTACGTGGCTTAAGATTCCTGGCATTGCCTTCATGTCTTCAGGGGGCCGTCTTTGCGTGCCCACCATATTAAGGTGGGCCAAGACCCCTCAGAATTCAGCCCATATGCTCCCCCTCTACCCAGCAGCACCCTGTGCCTCAGCCAAAGCACACAATCTGTCCCGATTACGGCCCCCCTCACCCCACTCATCCTTGATACTGGCCTCATCAAAAATACGCATGTGTCTGGTCGTCTCTCCACTGTAATAACTCAGGTGCACTACAGACCGCACAGACCCCACCTGTCTTTAACCAGCCTTCCTTGATCTTTGACAAATTAGGCCCAACATGTCCAGCAGCTCCGAGACAGCTGTAACGTGAGAAACACACAACAGTCACCTTGCAGTGCTGGATTTTAAAAGATCAGATTTACAAGAAAGGACGGATATCCTAGGGTGGTGCCACAGCAGGGTAAACTATCTTTCCACGTCCTTGCTTTTCAAATCAGGTTTACAGTTCAGCTGGTCTTCCATCCATCCATCATTCAGCAGGGGTGTGACATCAGAGCCCTTTCACCATGCCAGGTCAAAGCCAGGGCCAGACTGTAGCTGCAGGTTTCATGGTGCCTACTAGCTATATTGGACATTTTTTGGCTTGGTGTGGAGATGAGTGCAGCTGCAGACGACCCAGTCCGCAGCGTGCTTCTGATGGCTGTTTATTCAGTCAGAGTGCCCCACTAATGGCCTGCCACATGTAACCATGACAAGCCAGACTCGCACTGCGGTGGCAGCATGTCTCTGAAAATACTGATACACCATATGCAGCCGAATGTGCACTTGCATACAGACTCGCAGACGCGCTTGGGCTGCAAACCAATGATTGTTTCACCGTCAATGAATCTGTCTCTTTGTATATTTGTTGGGAATCTCTTAAGTGTTGAATAAAAATAAAGAAAAAAGCTCATCAACAACATCCCAGAGACCGTGTTGAGATCTTTAAAATGCTTGTTTTGCTCAACCAAGAGAAAAATTTCATTTTGCAATGATATAAACAGACGAAAACAGAAAAACCTCACATTTGAGATGTTGGAACGAGCAAATGTTTGTCATTTTTTTGGTCAAAACGGCTAATCATTTTCACATTCGCACAAACAAACTCATAAATAACACTTGTATACAAGCACCAGAGTACACACAAGCATATACAGACTGCACAGATTTTCCTACCTTCACCATATTAGGCCATAAATGGGTTTATTGATTAAATTTCAAAAGGAGCACAGAAGAAAACTCACCATCTAAGAAACTCTGGTGACACGTTTACTCATAATTAAATTATATCATAGTGCAAACAGCCAAACTAATACAAAAGAAAAGTATGACAAATATACCTCATCCAAAAAGATCTAATAGCAGCTCTCTGATGCCATTGGGTTTGTTGTTTACCTCTGCAGAACATAGCAACGCAAGACATGTTTGTCTTGCTTTGGAGATGATGATGGTGGCATAATGGACTCCAAGGACAACAAACAGCCTCACAAAAGCGAGTTGAAAGGGGCTAATGAGTAACTGCAGGTCAAACATTAGTGAAATATGGGTGGCGGCTGGGGGGCAGCGTTTAATTTTTTCTTCTTTTTTTTTTTAGCTTGAATGCAGCCTGGCCCCTGCCTTACGCTGTGCCATGTTGAAATACTTCCTTTGCTTTTTACATGCTTTCATTAGACCCTGAGTGGTCATTAATCACATCACCCCTGTTAGACAAGCCTCCATGAAACAGGGGGGGGAGAGACTTAATGATGGTTTATAGCAAGAAGAGCTCCACAGACACGTACATTACAGAAAGAGGCAGGCTCATAGACAGGCTCACAAATGTGTGCAGACGTAGATAAATCCACTGCAAAAAAACACACGCATGCACGGATATACGCATGCTTCCCAACCCTCCTGATTTTCCTGGGAGACTCGTGTTTTTTTCCACAAAAAGTTAGAATCCCAGCTTCCACACAGTCGGTAAATACTACACAATGGATGAACCAAGCATCAATCCTTTACCTAGAACCTCAAAAGAAATACGTTGGTTGCTCTTTGGCCTTTGAGTTGGGTCACACTTGCCAACCTTGAGAGCTCAGAAATAGACAAACGAATGAGTGAAAGAATGAAAACTGTTTAATATTAGTTCATTCCAGAGATTCATGCAAATTCATGTCAGAGGGGAGAATTGTTCTGTGTTCTTTCGTGAGAATTAAAAGTATCAAGTCTCATCTATATGGCGTCACACAGTGAATATCGTATTTCTACTACATGTAGTGTTCGTGCGGTGAAACATGCACTAACAACTTTGTAGTTTTCATTTCCAGTCAGTTGATTTATACTTGTATGACGTCTTTGGAAGCTGGCAGTTTAAAGATGTGCCCTACAAACTACAGTTTGTAGATTTCTGATGCATTTAGATCAGAAATCTGGAATCTTCACTTGGAACTATCAAAGTTTGAGTTTCCAACTTGCTGCAATCCATTGCAAGTCAAACTTTTCTGGGCGAGGACCCCGAAACTCCCCCTTTGGTTTCGAAATCCTCCCTATTATTATTATTTTTTTAGATTGAAAGGTCGAAAAGTACGGCCACATACACAGTAAAATGTTGCACTATAGTATTTTCGCATATGCTTCACAGTGGAAGTCCTTATCAGTGATGAAAAAAATGTGTCAGAGGAAAGATCTTAGGATCCATGAGTGACATCTAACCACCATATTTAGATGCGGCAGGTTCAGGTTTCAATCCCTCGGAGAAGCTAAATTCAAACAACGCTACAAAATCCACCCGTTCAGCGAGACTTAATCAGTCATGACACGAAGTAAGACAACATCTACTTTCCTTAGCCAACTGGAGGAATGGCTAGACTTTACAGAGCCCGATGATGAAGCTTATTTTGAAAGGTCAGAGATGACTTCTCCATACGTTCAAGCTGTTTTGGGAAAAGAATATAAAACGAGCTTGTCGGTGCATCGCCAAAGAAGTCAGCGCTCATGCTGACACACCACGCCATTTCAATTTCAAACAGTGTTGTTCAGCCTGACGTCAGCGGCCAAACTTTTTATGTGCCAAACCTGATGAAGTAGTTTTTTCTTTTTTCTTTTTTTTTATACTTCTCCCTCATCCAACGCATTATTTAATGTTAAATTGTCAATTAAACTTTTATGCTCCGACGGTAAAGGAAGCCACAAATCTTGAGCTCTATCTTTTATTCATCTGGCCAAGTTTGTGAGATACATAAAGACTCGCGGCTTACAGCACGACTAAGCTGTCCCGCTCATCTCTCCAGATGTATTCTTTAACAGTCTGCAGTAATATCTTAATGTCCACTGACTGGATGACCTCTTTTAAGTTGAGGTGCTACATTCAGGTCACCTTGTATGCACGTGTGTGTGTGTGAGAATGACTTGTATTAAGAGTGCTCCACTGAAATGGAACAGAACCAGTTAGAGACTCCAGAGACAAAAGGTGGGAGCGAATCCAAAAAAAAAAAAAAAAACACAGTGGGTTTAGGAGTCACACCACATCAATTCAGAGCAGAATCTGCTTCAAAGCTGATACCTCACAGCTCATTTACCTCCGCAGTCATTTTTCATTCAAGGAATCCATGACAGCCAGTGAGGAACAAGCACGATACACACTCGCAGATGGACACCCTTTGGCATTTGAGGAATCTAAATGTATTCTTACAGTATCAATTTTACATTTTCCAAACATTTAATAGCAGCCAGCTGTCAAATATCACTTTATAATTTGAAACGATTCGACTCAGATTCAGTCGACCCCGAAACAACGATAATGAAAAATGTACATAACCATGTACGAAACTTGGGAGCTTTCTAAGAGCATTTGTGTGGAAAGATTTTCAGTCTGTTAAACCTCTTGAAAATGAAAAAACACATTCACAACTGTGGTGGGTAGATTCCCTAACAAAAAAAAAAAAAAGAGAGAAGTTTGTTCATACTTATTGGCACAGTAGGCCACAGGAAACAGAAACCGAAAGGTTCACATTCCCCTATTTGGAATCCACCCGAAAAGCCCATATTCATCCTTTATATTCTCCTGCCATTAAAATCAGACTGGGAAATAAAATCCAGAAGCATTTTTGGAGAGGAATTTGAGAGCAGAGAGTTGAAGTTAAAAAAAAACAACAAATGCTCCATTTTACCCCCTTTTCCTCCGCTCTGAAACAGGGAAATAAAATCTTTATCACACTTTAAAATAGAAAGACACGCATGCACAAACTCATAGGATAATACCCCAGGGAGGCATTTCAACATGTAGAGGTTAACAAAAAGAAAATCCGTCTACTGTTAGCACACAGAATATACGTCAAAACAAAAAGTATGTGAAGATATATAGGTTTTCCTCCATCCAGGACATTTCAGATAATCAGATTAAGTTTTCAATCAAAGTCAAATAAATTGCTTTTCCAGGAGCAAAAAGTACTACTTTCTGGCACCATCATTTGTGGCAAACCCCATTCCCCAAACAGGTTAAACCAAAATCCATGAATTGTCTGCAAATGTCATTTGCCTCAGATCAAACTTATGGCTATGTAGCACGTTAGTGAAAAGTCTCCAATGGGACAGATCAAAAAGAAACCCTAAAACATAACGACTGATGTTAAGTGCAAGGTGCATTAAATTCTCCTTTTTCCCCTTTTGTCCATCCACGGTCAACGATACTTAACTTATGCGTCACACTTTTAGCGTATTGCATGCATGTGTGTGTCTTTGTGCGTGTTTTCATAGGTGAGTCAGTGTGTGTGTCTCTCTCCATGGCCATGACATTTCTTCCTCTAAAATTGTGGGCTATATATTACTGGCACTATTAAAAAAACCTGCACTGTAACTCAGGAGATGATCCAACTGCATTACATCCAGGCCACCCAGCAGAAATACTCCCTTTAACGATGGAAATGGAAGAAAAGAATGATCAAACTGCCGTTGGGTTTTAGAGCATGCAGCGCCTTTGATACAGAGGAGGAGAAAATAATGCAAACCAGCCATGGGGAGGGAGGAAGAGAGGGAGGGAGTTCACATACGTATATGGGGATCTGCCACGGCGGGGAGAGCTGTCCATGCTTCAGCGTGATGAAGACGTGGGATGGAATCTGGGAAGCGTCAGTGATGACGAGCAGCCACAGGAGCGGACGCCACGCTATTCATCTCTATTAACTCCCATTCACCTCCCCTTTGAACTGTCATTTGACTGCATGGAGTCTGTGCGTGTGTTGCCTGAGCACCGTGGGTCTGTGTATACTGTATCTACTGTGTATGAGTGCCACATGAGTGTTAGCAACCATCTGAATCTAATTTGATAATGCCTGCATTGGGTTTTTTTTTAAATAAACGCTATTAACCATTAAATACCAGGATAGTTTTTCTCATGTTATTAATGTAAACAAGCAGCTGAACCTTCATTTGGGAAATGCATGATTGTCAGGAGTCACATGTATTAGCTTTGCATTCAATATTGTTGTTTTCAGGATAAATACTACTCAGAAATACCTCCAAGCTGGGTTTTTATACTGAAATATAGTTGTACACAAATAAAGATTGAGGTTTTTGGATGTTTATGTGCACATGTTTTTCATTTTCTGTATATGATTAGATAGGTTTGTGCCATTGTTACACAGATATGCCGTACTGATGATATATATTAAATATACATTCATAGCACGACACAAAAACATTTACATTAATGGTTTTGTCATTCCTATTACCATTGTTTGTCTTGCTTTTATTGGTGGGATAATCATATTCTTAGCTTTGCAACTACTGTTCCCATAATGCTTTGAGAAATGTAAACAGGAAGCATATATCGCCTTTTTTTACCGTTTTAAGCCTATATTTGTTTACAGTAGAAAGTGAGATAAGTGTAATCGATTACTGGGGAAAATAATTATTAATAGATTAACAGATGATGGAACTAATTAATAATTGGGTACCTAAAATATAAAACTGAAAAATATGTCTCCATTACTTGAACTATTTGCTATCTAGTAAATTTTTGCTGATTCAAGTCCAGCTAGAGCAGAACTCAACTGAACACCTAACTGTAGTTGGTTCAGTGTGTCTGAACAACAGCGTCTGTGGCCAGAAAGATGATGATGTGTTAGGTGGATCAGTAGTTAGAGAGAGTGATGATCCCTGTGAACCATAATGGCTTTTTTTTTTCCCCCTGTGGACCCACTGAACAGGAGCCTAATGATCTCGGAGACCAGATGAGACACATCACGCTCAAGCCTCTTGTGTCGGATCACACAAACACCCACACATCAGCGAACACACAAGCACGACTAGGAGCACATGTAGGCGAGAACAAAACATCATAAGGAGTCATAGTGAGTACTTAAAGACGATGTTTTGCACCTGGGTTATCGACTGTAGCAGTTCAAGTTACGTAACTCTCTTATGCCTGAATATCTGACAACTGGTTCCACCTTATGTAGCTGAAATGATCAGCATCAGTGCTGAGCAGAGGTCTGCAAGTGCAAGTAAGAAAGAGGATAGATTTTTTTTTTTAGGGGTCCAGTGGTTAGACAAGTGCCCCAACTCCAGACATCCACCGTCTGTCTGCTCATCCGCTCCCCAGAATGTCACTCCATTCATCATCCCACCGCACGCCACACAGCTCCACTTAGCCGCATTCTTCAGTTACAATCAGGCTTTCATACTCATCCTCTGATGACTAAGCCAGACACTGGAACAGACAGTAGCTCCTCAGTTGGCTCTCAGTGGCAGGAGATTCGATGAAGCCGATACCCTATCCTGTGAGCATCTGCCAATCCACGCATGTAAAAAAAAACTTTATCTACAGGGAGATTTTGTGAAATCTGGGGTAATCTATGAATTTAAAATTACTGTGAACAATTTTTAATGATACAATAGCCGGTGCAAGAGAGTGATCCTTTGATAAAATATGAGAGTATCCTAAAGTCTTAAGAGCAGGTTTATGACTCCCCGGTAACTAGAGTTGGATTGATTTCCAGCTGAGAAAAGCTCATGGGATAAGGTGAACAAAAATCTTTTGTATTATATAAAAAGGATGGACGTCTGGTCGATCCTGGGGTTGGATTTAGTGCATTTATATGATTCCCAGCAGTGAACCCACAAGACCTCGAGGGGTGTGGCTGCTAGAGTAAGCTTCTTATCACATTCTGCCGCTGAATATTTGTATTTGACAAACGTACACAGAATACTGTACTGTTGCAATGCACAACAACCGAACAATTGGTACTTCTACCTTGTCCTTCCCTCGGAAGGTGTGTTCAGACAGCACACAAAGCAAGTTCGAGACTTTAGCCAGCTTCTGAGTATTCACTCTGTCTGCTCTGTTTTCTCTCCATATGCCGACAATCCTGTAATTTCAGATCCAGCCACTCTACCACCTGCCCTGCAGTAAACCCTTTTCCATCACCGGATCATCCCTGCCCACCTGTTCCCCATTTTCCTCATTAGTCTTGCATTATATATATATATTTATATATATACCTGCCCAACTCCACTCAGAATGTCTAGTTTGCATCCACCCTGGCAGCCTGACTCACAGCCTGATCCAAAGATGAATGATTCTTTGCTAAACCCCCTTTTTTCCCCTTTATAAGTTTGCCTATTCAGACTGCCTACTTTGCTTATTATTCCTAGCCATTACAAAGTCAATGGAAAAATGCAAGTTGACAATATACTAATACTGTACAACTTTTAAGTAATTGATCAATTCCCCTATGGATATAGACTGGGAGGTCACTTTGGCAGACCGACCAAAAATCTCAAGTCTGATTGTTGGAGCGTTCCCCACGGAGTAGAGAAGAAAACCAGACAAATTCTCCACGTTGTTCTTCCACCATCCATTGACAGGAAAGATGACATCAGACGATTGCGGAAATGCAGAAAACATGCAGGCGGATGACACAGGGAGCGCTGTCAAGCATAAAATACGCATCCCTTGTGATAAATATAAGTTATAAAGATGAAAATGAGCAGTCTTCCTTTAATAAGCACCACTGAGCTGAAGCAACACAAACCTAGTAGCCATAAAATGGAAAACTGGAGTACTGAAAATCCGTCTTGGGGTAAATCATTTTTAAAAATATGTCTTGTGAAATTATCGTAAAAGCATTTTAATGATAGCCTATGTAAGAAAATCCTTTGATGAAATACCTGCTGTGGTTCTTGCTTTTTCACACAGTAAACGGAGAAGGTAGCTGAATCCCCTACCTGTCATATTAAGAGCCCTCAAAGCTCTCACAATGTGTTTCTCAGAAGGTGATTCAAAGTTACAGAGCCAGTGAGCCTCCTGCAGACAAACCCAAACAAGAAGAAGATTTACAGATACCCCCCCCCCTTAGGTTGGGTGAAGTTTCACATGAGGGAGAGAATAAAGAGGCTGGAGAGGAGATTATTTCTCTCGACACTGATCGAAAGATTAGAGGAAGAGGTCTGGTTTTGAAGTCACGAGCTCCTATGCTGCTTTTCTCAGCAGCATCAGCTTCACACGACGGAGAAATATCTGCAACGGATCACCAGAAAGCAAACCAATATAACTTCTGACGTTTCTTATCGAAAAGGTTTAATTGATTGATTCTTTTGGAAAACGGTCCTTCGGTTTCACAAAGAGGGGCACATGTTGAATTTATTCTACGTAGCAGCAGCAGCACTCGGCTCGTATCACAAGAGCGTGGTGATGATAAAAGACTGTTCAAAAGAACATAAAAGAAACACTCCAGAGGTCCAACAGCTCCACGAAACCACCTCAAGAATTCCTTTTACAAGGTCAGATATTTCTTCCATGTATAATTCACCTATGATTATTCATATATATTCATTAGCTGGGAGGTGGGGGTACGCAGACAGTTGGGTATAAGGTAAAAAACAAGAGTTGAAATGGCCGAGGGAAATCATTACCAGCTTTGGCTTCAGAGGGGAAAAAAAAAAGAAAAAGGGAAATCCACAGTAGAATTCCTTGACTGGAAACTTTGCTAAAGGGGTTGTTCTGTAATTAAGGAATTTGCAGGAGAGGACGTGTCTCCAACACGAAAAAAAAAACCTTCATAATGGTGGCTCCACTCCTATCCTACCACTTCCTTCTATTCTTCTCTTACTTAAACTATAACTGCTATACTTCTAGTGATAATAAAAATAAAACAGAATTTATAGATTTGGATCATGGGACCTTCAATTTGGTTATCAGAGTATGAACTATAATCAACATTAAAGGGTCGGTGTGGAGGATTTAGTGGATCTAGCTGTGTAGCTATTGACTAACCATAGAATACATTTGCAGGCTTTCTGTCTAATGTCCTGCAGTTTTCTCAGCTTCAACTGAATCTACTATTTGCAATAGAGACAATAGAACTGGGCTCAGGAGCTGGACAGGCCCAATTGGGGACAGCTTCTGAGACCATCAGTGAAAAAGTAACATTCATAACATAACATTCCTGATGAAACGATAACTAACTGTCATTAGCTCATCCATGTAGATAACCCAACTGTCTGAGCACCGGGAGGCCAGGAGCCAAACCCAGCAAGAAAACCACAGTACGGTTTTGAACTTTGTGTTTGGTTCCAGGTCCGTCCATGTTTACTGGAAGGTAGACGCTAGCTGCAATGTAGTCCTCCTCCCTATCTGGTGTTTTTTTTTTTTAGAGGAAACACATAAATCTGCTTTTTGTTTCATGGGGACTTTAGGCAGGCCTGTATCAAAGGCAAGAAGGCTGTCACCGCTGACTATTTCATCTTTATGCATTAATGTGTTCTTTATGTGATGCAAGCTACGGGAAAGATTTCCCCCCATCATTATTGTTCAAATCAAATCAAGTTTATTTATATAGCCCTTTACAATAGCCAGATGGTACCCAAACAAAGCCGTAGAAACAAAACATAACAGGTACATAGATAAATACAGTTAAATTAAAATACAGTTAAAGAATAAAAGTGCTGTAGTGTTAAAAAAAACATTTCAGATGGCAAATTAAAAAGCGGCGTGACTGCAAGGCAATTCTAGGAACGATTCATCAAAACACTTCATTGTCATAGCGATGTGCCGCTGCAGTAGCCGTTGACGTCTCGGCCCGAATAGAATAACAGTAACATTTCCAGATGCAGCCTAAATCTCTTATAGAGGTACAGTATTATATACAGACTGATATTTCTTGGCCACTTTCTCTTCTTTTGCCTCATACAATGTTTCACCTGTTCCACTTTTATTTTCTTTACCTCTCTTTGCACATACCTGAGCCTCACTCCCTTTTTCTCTTCACCATTATCATCTTTCTCTTTTGCTTCCTCTTGTCTGGCACCGAGACAAAAAAGTATCTGGCTCCAATTTCAAACGTCAAGAAAAGTGGACAGATGCTTTGTGAAAGTGATGTTAATGCCATGACAACTTCTAATATGATGATTTATCGCAGCCAAACATATGTATATGGGCGCACGGGCATGTGTTATTGGCCCGGCTCGGAGCTCATGTCAGATCTACTTACCACATCCTTTTCATGATGAAAAAAAGATCTCATACCTTATCGATTGCACTGCTTTTAATGGCGTGCATGTGCATGGATGAAATACCTAGTCTAGAGAGTATCCACAACAAATGTAGACAAAATCAGTATGAATCATTTAAAGGAAAATCCCCCAAATATCTGTGGCTTTGGCTGTTCCCAGCCGCAGGAACCCCAAAACTCATAATAGACACATTTATTCTGGCTCTGGCAGAAACGTCGGCCAACTTTGGGATCTCCATTCATTCTCTCGAAGAATCCTCACCATTCTTTTTGCAGTTTATCAGAAGCAAATCCAAAATGGCAAGGGGGAATTTGAAATGTAGCTACTGTAGGTCTATTAGGTATCCTCGGAATTATGGTTGGTTTCTAGGTTCTCCTGAAATTATCTTTATGACTCGGGGCAGGCACGAAGATGTGGGCTTGGAGTTTGGAGTCTTCGACAGGCAGAAATGAAATAACTGCACTGGAAAATAAATTGTAAATAACCATAATGACTTAATTTATTAGGTTTCCAAGGTCTGCAAAAATCGCTTTTTTGTCACTTTGAATTTAGAACAAGTTTTGTATCTTTAAAAAAAAGAAAATCAATAAACCATGCAAACCAGGCAGGATGTTGCATTTCTTGGTCTACTGACTTTGTGTCTGTATCGTCCTTGGATTTATCCTGATGTAGTAGCATCAGTTTTCTTTTTATTATTATCAACATATATTGTTTAACTTCTGTTATTATTTTTATAATGTTGTGCAGTGTGTTGTGTGACACATTATACCAATCCTCCTCTGATATTTCTACCCATCAAAGCTTTTTTCCAACATGTACTATATGAAGAACCAGATCGGACTTGGACTTCTCCAGTCCGGCTGACCTTCTGTCTTCCTTTTTTTCGAACGGGTCCTGGAGCCACCGGTTCCTGCGTGGGCTTATCAGGCTGATAAGAACCTGTGCCTCCTTCCCAGGGAACTCTGGAGCTGTCAGGCCCTGAGGCTTCTGGAGAGTATAGAGGCTGCCTCTCAGGGCTTATCTCCCCTTTACCCAGGAGTACACAGCCAAAGCCAAGGCCAGCCAGGTGGGCCTCCCTGTGAGGCATGTCAGCAGCATGCCAACCCCGCACACCCCTCAGCCACTAACCCTGGGCCTCTTGCCTACTTCCCTTCCATCACTATCTACACTTGGCAGCCATGGTCAGAGCACAACATGAAGCGGATATTAGTGATATGTGGGAGGCTCCTAACAAACCGAGGCACAGAATGTTTCCTTCTCACCAATTCATCTTTGTCTGTGTCAATACTGCTACTATTCTGCTGCTGCTGCTACTTTTTTCCAAGGTTCACAGAAAAAAGACTTTCTCAAGACATACACATAGTTCTGGTTTGATTTTAATCATTATTATACGCCCTAATACAACAGCTGTGAATGGAATCTCATATGTGGTTTTCAAAGCACAGCATACAGGAACTATTTCTTTGGTAGTATTATAAAAGATGCACAGATGTTGCATTGTAACACTTGAAGCTCTTTGTACAAGATTCCATTCATCTCTGCTGCATTGCTGCGGTGGCAGAAATCTCACATCCTGGACTGATATCTCAGATATTTGGCAAATAAAAGCTAAACTGTGCTTTTTTTTTGTTTGTTTTGTAATTGAGGTGAACTATGTTTGAACTTCTATGTTTCACCTAACATTTTACATGATGTTCTGTCATCTTGTCTGCGCCATAAAGTCTTTAATTATCCTGATTAAAAAGTGTGTGAATCACAGCTGTCTTAAATCAAACAAATGAATGTACTTTTTTTCAGCCCAAGCTTGAAAATCGCAACAATGTGTGGCATTGGCAACAGTCACAAATGGAGAAAGAAAGAAAGAAAGTGCAGCAATTTCACCGTCATTGCACAGTCAGCAAACCTCACTTCTTCTTAAGCTGAAACTTCTCCTGCTGCTGTACTTTTTTTGCTTGCGGGCTCCTCCACCATCTTAAATTCCACGGAAATTTCCTTGAAAGTCTAACCCTAATCAGGTAATGTGCTGAATATTGGATTTTAGAGTATGGTGAATGTTTACACATGTGGGAACACTGATTGGACCCCTGGAGTGACTATTTGTCATTAGGAATGAAAGAGGTTCATTAGTGATCGTAGCCAATTGTTAGTCTTCAGGGCAAAAGATGTTTTCCGCTGTGTGTCGACTCAGCGGATCACCAAAGGTAACCATGGGGAACAGATTCATAAAATATGAAATGTTTATTTTTGGATCGGTGAAAGAGATGCAGCAAAGGGAGAGACTAATCAAGGAATGATTCATATAAAAACAGCAGTACATGTCAACAACCAAACTGAAATACATGGATGTTGGAAAATATATTTGAACTATGGCTGCAGATATACTAACGTTTTTAATTCAGACTTTTAATTAAGCTGCAAAGAGCGTCTGTGTGTCCTGCTGGGTGGAAATACCTGTCATCACCTTACAGAGGAAACAGCTGTCCGATCAACTGCCTGCAAATCTATTTAAAAGTGTGTGGTGATTTATATGAAAGTACACTGCATGAAAATGTATTTTTGTGTGTTACATTCTCCTGAATTATTACTTAGGCTGCAATTCAGGATTATTTTCTTTAATATTTAATCTGTTTTTAATGTTTTGCAAAAAGAATTGTTCATTTGGTCTGATTATCAGTCAGTAAAACACTGAACAATTAGGTTTGCAGTCAAAAAAGCATCAGAAATTTCTTATGTTAAAGAAGTTGGCACCAGCAAATTCATTTGGTTGGTTGTAATTGGTTATTTATTAACAGATTAAAGGTCTAATGTCTGTGATTTAGTGGGATTTATAGGCAGAATGTGTTTTCATTCGTGTACAGAGGGAGGGAGGAGTCTTCCAGGGAGCCCACCGTGTTTCTGTCAAGTGAAGCCAACACCAAAGTGTCAAAATTTGCCACTTGAGGCTGGCTCCAGAAGTGAGTCAGTGTCCATAAGACCCCATGTTAAAATGCCTTGCAGCAGAAATAAACATTTTTACAGCCTGGTACAAAAAAAAAACTGTTTTAGTAAATTTCTTCATTCATGACAACGGGGCTGGATTTTTCTATAACTCAGTCTTAAGCTTAAATTTATGCAGAATTCAGGGTGTGTCAGTTTTGAGTGATAGGTCGGTGCAGGCTCAGGTGGTTTCATTTGGCCTCAGCTCCACCAACGTTGTACATCTTTGCACATTTCTGGATTAGGCAGGAACCGGCCTAGACAGGACTGCCAAGATGTTGATGGCCAGAACCATCACACTCTTCGGAAACCTGTTGGCGTCATCACAGAGGCCACGCCATTTTTTTGGCTCTAGAGACGGCGTTTTATGTATTTTGTGAATTTTGTGGCCACCCTAGTTTCTGATTTAAGGTGAGCAGTATTCAGCTGTTTGAAAACTTCACCACTAGATGCCATTAAATCCTATAAATGGGACTTTAATGACTCTGTCTCATTTTTACTTTGCGTTTGCTTGAATTTGCTTTGGCAATTATTTTCAATGAAGCATATGTGAGCTTAAGCCAGAGACAGGGGGCTTCTGTGCACATCTTGAGTAACCGCGATACTACCACCAGCAGGAGGAGTGTTATTCATGCAGATCCACAGACATCGTCTGTCTCTCTTTTTCCTGATCCTACACGAGGAAGAAATTGCACATGCGAGCATGCACGCGGATCATGACATCGCTCCCTGTGCCTGTGCAGCTGTACACTTGCCATGTGCCACTAAACATAAAACGAAGCCAGGCAGAAAGCGTTCCCGCTGCCGTTTCAACCCATGTTTACTTTGCTGCCGATCACATTTCCACTCTGCGGTCGGACAGAGCGCATATAAACCTGAGAAAGAGCTCAGGGGACATAGCAGATCAGAACGAAGTGGCCTGCTGATCAGCAATGTGTATCAAGCAAACCCTTCTGTACTCACTGTACATACGAGCTATGAATACATATTTAATTGACCTGGTTTGATTTATTTCAAGTAAAACAAATATACATGTTGGAAAGTATGCACACACGAAAGTAATAAAGATACTCCAGTTTCCAGTATTTACAGTGTAAACTTTAAAACTCGAACACATTACATTACTGCCAAGTTTATAGGAGCTACTCGGAATATCATGGGAGACCGTTCAGTCTCTGTCGTTTGTTTATCACGAGTGCTCCCAGGCTTCTTACATGCATCTGACCAATAGCCATTTTACAAACAAGCGGAGGTAAAAAATACATTTTTATGGTTTGTGTTTTTGTGCCGCAACGAGGAGAAAAAAAAAGAGGGGGGGGAAACCTAAGATTTTTCTGTGTCACTCAACGGCATTTTTACGACATGCCCGCAGCAGCAATGCACAGAAACCCGTGGAAAAGAAACATTATTGTCGTGGGACAGAGCCAATGGGAGGAACTGGGTGTTTGCACGGATTTAATCACACAACAATCAAGCAATTCTTCGCCTTGTTCTTGGTGAACGCCCTTTTGTTTTCCCCTCTACATTTTCTCATATATCTCTCTACCCCGTAACCGACCAAAGGAATGCTCAAACTAGTCCTCGTTGGCTTGTTAAGATAGCTGCCCCCCCTCCCTCCACCTGCCTGAGCAGTTCATCAGTCAGTCAAAGTGAGCTGGTGTGAGGGCCCACAGTGGACAGTTGAGGTGCTGGAAAGGAGGGAGGCGTCGAAATGATGTAGAGGGTGGTGGGAGTGGGCAGTGCCTTTATGGGGGTCGGTGGTGGGTGCATACTGCGATACCTCGCCGAGTTTGATTGACAGGTGCAGACAGGGATCATGGCAACAAGTGGACTGCAGTTACTTCAGCTGCACTGTGGAGGAGGGGAGGGAGAAAACAACCTCAGCTGTGACGAATCGGTGGGTTTGCAGTTCAAAGGCACCGACTCATGAAGAGGAATGAGGATGTTGTTTGTGTGTGTGTGTGTGTGTGTGTGTGTTCGTGTGTGTGTGTGTGTTCGTGTTAGGGAAGAGGTGTTTTGAATTAAACAGTAAGGCCGATAGTGATCTATAAGGAAAGTCTGAGTATTCATCCATGCAGACGCAACATGGAGACAGCTTGTCTGCATTTAGACTGTGAGGCCAATTAAATAAAAAAATAAAAATAAAAAAAAGGCAGACAATACGTGTCGGGCTTTTATGACGACTGCTCCATCCATTTCTTCTTTTGAGTGCAACGCTCGCACTGTAGATTCAATTAAGGCTGCGACTGACGATTATTTTCCATATTAATCTCTTGATTTTTCTTTCTCTCTTACTTACTCAAGTTCCCAGAGACCAAAGTCAAAAAACACGAAGATATTTAAGAATTTACAAAGTTACAAAACGGAAAAAAACAGCAAATCCTAGATTTGATTAATATATTTCTACTAAAAGGGAAAATTTGTGATATTTTACACGGATGTCCAGTCTGTGTTGGTGAGTTTCTTTCATTCATTTTTCACCTGTAGTAGTAGTTAGCTTCAGCCCCAGAGCTGAAACAGTCTGTAGTTCTTCCCTGACATCACCGTAAGTGTCAAATAACTAGCGCTGCTGCAGATTTTGCAGCTATTCCTCAAGTCAGCACGGCAGGCACTTAGTAAAATATAGTCAATAAAAGCAATAAACTCCTCAATCAGCACTGATTGATCCACATAAAACGTGAAAAACGTTCCCCATGAAATCTTAATCCCGGTTGGCGTGCAGTAAGTGTGGTCTGAGCAGCTACTTTGTCAGAAAAATAACAGAAGAGTCATAAGTGTGTTTAAAGTGCAGCCAAACAAAACCCATATTGTTTAACAAAGAAGCCGGTCAATAATAACTACAACCCCCAAAAACCTGCCGAGTGATTTCCACACAACAGCAGGATGAAGTGAAGTCGGATACTGTGCTGAGGAGTTGGAGGTTTGCGGCCTGTTTCCTCCTGAAACTCTTTGTTCCAGCGCTGCATAATATCACTGATTTTTAAAAAAAAGAAAAAAAAATGTTGGGAATGATTTTTTGATAAATTATTGTGGGTAACCGCGGTGACAATTGGTTGCGTCATCCGCTGCTTCCTCAGAATAAACACAACACAAACAGAAGATTTAATACGAAACAGCAGCAGCAGCAGGACGCTCAGTGAGGCTGTTATCATCAGCTACATAAAATCACACTCGGTCACATTGCGTGCAGTCTCTACCTGTGAATCCCTCGGGTGCGTGCAAGCAATTTGAATACAATGCCAGAATGGCAGACTCCACCACTGACACTGAAAACTATTAGAAAAAAAAGAGAATTACTGAATTGAAATAGATTGAATGGCACCATGGCGAGTTTGATTTGATGAAAATCTCAAAGATTGCAACTTTAAAAGTAATCTTGCACCGAGCGAACCCGCACGCACGATCAAGACTTTCATTCATCCGCGCCGTATATGTTCAGCTGTCTTCCATTTGCTTTCGATTTTAATAAAGAGGGGTGTTTTCTTGTCATTTTTCCCGCTGCCTTGTAATCAAAATCAAATTAATTTAATTAAAAATAAAAAAAAAAAAATCTCACATTCCTCAGCAAACATACTCACTTCCCTCTGATATGATCAAAGAATAGCATACCAACTCCGGCTCCCCTGCAAGTCCCACCGCATAGTTCCCTGACACAGTAGTCCACTCTAATAGGAAAAAACACCAAACAAACGCTTGACAGAAATGAGAATTTGAATTATCTGTTCAGACAGTAAATTTGGATTAAGGTTTTCCCCATTGTTTTGGTTGGCCGGCGCGCCATGATCCTGTTACTAAAACCGCACATACCTTTCTATGCGGCGGGGACGGAGAGCGCGGGGGGGCCGGGAGAAGCCAAAGCCCCCCCTGAGGAGAGACACCTGAGCAGGAGAGGTGGGCACCCCTGAGAGCTTTCCCGTTCCAGCTAAAACACAGACTATTTAAGAAGGAATAATAAAAACGCCTAACCTTGTTAAGTATAAGGGCAAGTATTCTCATAACATTCGCATACAGAGGCATGGGGGAATTCAGTCATTGAATTGGTTAGGGGGCTGAGCTCGCATCACAGCGTTTTTGCTCTCCACAGCGCCTGCAGCAAGACTAGATTGCCTTTTCCTAAAGCCTCCCAAATAATATAGGCTACGCGGTGTGAAATGACAAGAATGTTCCAATCTGATTTGACATAAGGGGGAGGATTGTTTCATTTCAATCTCTCTTTCTTGCCTTCCCAATCTCTGTCACACACATGCAGACAGACATGGTGCCTGTCCTCCGAGGCAGGCAGTAAAAACGGGCAGCAGTTGTTTCTTTTTTTTTTCATTTTATTTCATTGGTTTTGGAGAGTTGTGCGGCGTGTAATTGGCAACTCTGGCCCCCAGGATCTTTGAGCAGATAATAACTGTCTGTCTGAGAGGGGTGTCTCAGACCAAATGTGCTAAATTCATTACCTGGGACCATTATTCAATTACTCCACTCTATTAGGACATCAGTTATTCAGCGTAGCACTATACACCAGCCAAGATAAAGACGATCAGTCAGCTCACAGGGAGAATTTGTCTTCCATAAGGATGAAAGACAGATTAGAGTATCTGCAGGACTAATGGGGTATGACACGGTGAAAAGAGAAAAAACCCTCAAATGTAGGATTTTTCCGAGGCTCGGGTCGCATTTTTTGCAAAAAGCGATTGTGAAACGGCTACAGCAGCGCCACATAATGTTGTTGAAGGAAATCAGAAATGAGACTAAACCACAACTTGTCACACCATAACAATCGAACGTTTAAGTCCAACAACACCAAATGATGAGTGAATGTTTCCTGGACAAAAACAAAAAAACAAAACTGCAGAAATATGCAGAAACCAAACTGACAGGAGAATGTGCTAACAATGAGAAAAACCCAAAAGGCCTTTTCTGAAGCACAGAATAAAGGGCCTTACATTTATATCAATGTGTTTTCTTGAATTGAATTTCAATTCAGATAACAGAAGTTATCTCATGACACTTTCCTTTATGAGCCACTCTAGACTATAGTCTGTTACCGAGACTACATTCCCACTATTAACATGTTTAACTCCATTTCAAGCAAAAAATGAATAATGCACAGACATTTTAACTAACTAACTAACTAACTAACTAACTAACACTTTGCAAGAAAGCAAATAAGTGTATTTCCCAAACTGTGGAACTTTTCCTTTCTAACGTCTTCCTCTTACAAATAAAACAATGAACTTATGTGCAATAAAACTAGTCAATTTAATACACAAAGGTTTTGCCACTGCACCTTTACTCGGCCTGGTATGAAGTTCATAAAGTTATGGTGGCTAAACTTTGATAATTTGAGTCAATTCACCGATGTCATGACACTGCGGTGTCTGTAGATATAAAAAGGCTCATTCTTAAAACATAACAGGTGATTGTACACAAATGAAAACATAGTTATGGCCTAGCTGGCATAGATATGAAAAGGCAGCCTACTGGGTAAAGCTGTCCCACTGACATGGAGCCCCCGGCCGACTGCAAAGAGGAAGGCCACGAAGGTGGGAGGGGGGCAGATGGCCCCGATGGTGCAGGAGCCACACAATTTCATGGCGTATTTTCTGCAGATGTGTCTGTGGTAACTCATGCGAGGGTTGCAGTTCGGCCACTGACAGGGGGTGATGGATAGACCCCCGAGTCCCACTGTGACAAAAAATACTTTGCCTCCTCTTCACGCTCACTTTCAAGAAACACTTTTTTATGAAAACAAAACAAAACACTGTAAGCCTTATCTTTCAGCGTTGCTGTCATCAGAATGCGACGTTAAGACGGAAAGCACATTTGGGAGAACAAACAAGAGAGTCCGAGCTTTAGCGGATCAGACTCTGTGGGCTCAGGATGGATTGACCATAACAATGCAGGCACAGCTGCCCGGGAAGGAAATGTTTTACTCTCCCTCAGCTGGGAGCTTCATAGACACAGTGAATAACCTAATCAGTGCATTGATCACTTTTTAACCAGACATAAATTAGATTCGGGGGGAACTCACTAAATAATCCATAAATGCTGATGTAAACCAGGGAAATCTGACGTATCCAAACTCAACATTAACGCTGTAAAATGTTTGTCCTCTGAACCTACGACTATAAAAGCAGCCATCAAACTGAAATGACAGTTTTATGTTTCCCTACATGTGGATTTCACAGCCGGCTCTGGAAGTTTGAAAAACTAAACACAAAAGGCCATCAGGTGAGGGGGGTGGTGGAATTAAAAGGCGCACACGTGAATGATTTCCCCGTTCACCTGAAAGCGCCGTGCATGAAAGGTGGGAATTTCCCTCAGGATGAGCCAATAACGTGCTCGCGATGCATGATCGATGTGATTCAACGGGCTGATGAAAATGAAGCAGATGTTTCGAAACTGAAACATTCATCTTGTGTCGGAGCTTTCGCGACGTGCCAGCTTTCATGCGAGAGAGAGAAAAGAAAAAAAAAAAATCACGAAGGAAATGTTTTGAAAGGCTGATGAAATGACATCATATAACATGGGAAGGTAATTACTCCGCGGAACATGGTGAATGCATTTCTTACAAATCAGACTCTGCTAATTTGATTAATGGTCACAGTATGGGGCTATTAGCATGTCTGCAGGGAGTCACTCATGCAGTTCGTTTTCTGATTAACTAGTGGGAACGTACGTGTGGAGCAATGTGACACATTTACGTCTTGTTGTGTTCATTCATACAACACGCAGAGCCACGACTCATACACTTGTTTTTATCATATCTACCAACTCTCTCTGTCTTACCCAGCTCACCAGGTGTGATGCTTCACAGTGCCACCTGTAGAAGCCCTCAGGATGCCCTCTCTGACTTCCCAAAAACAAAAGTCTGGGATTCCCCACATTCCCAGGGCCGCCTCTTTTACTTCCGATAAACTTTTCCTCGGGCAAAAGTGGGATGATCCTCCTGTGTGTTTTTTTGCTTTCAAGCCTCATTCATGATCATCTCTCCGCAGGTAAAAAAAATCTCCAGGACCACATACTGCGTGCAGACAAACACTGATCTCATGCAGCAACAGCTGGTTACCTCTTTTTAAAAAAGTTCAGCCTAACCTCGAAGAACACATGTTGAATTATCGGCTAACATGCAGAGAGGATGAGCGGTTTGTTAGAGCCAGCACACCAGCTCCAGACAGCGATACTAACAACTCTCCTGCTACGATAGCAAACATCACAACAAGAAAGTGAGCCAAACGTCTGCAGGCGAGTAATTTGACGTTACCTGACACAAATCCTGGCTGGAATAACAAGTTGTGAGGCTCCGTCTGAAACATGTTGCTTGTTTTCCATTTACAGAACCAGTGCTGTGTACAACCACCGGATATATTTTTAGCACACAGAGAAGAAAAGTTAGTGGACTCGCATCGCCTAGAATCACTTAGGGAAATACTCTAGTTACCAGTTACTTTAAACATTAAGGGCATGCAAGTAAATGAGGAAATATTGTGCATTGCTATAGATTTAAATACCCAACAGAATATAAAGCAGTTTCAATTAAATAACTTTAACCTTTGCTACTTGAAATATATATTTTATGTTGAGACTGTATCTTTACTCCTATTATTTTTTTTTTGGCCTTTTATGCCTTTATTGATAGTACAGCTGAAGATAGAGAGAGGGGGAGTGACACGCAGTAAATGGCCGTCCAATGCGAGATTCGAACCGGAGCCAGCTGCAGCAAGGACTATAGCCTCCACACACGGGGCGGCCGCTTAACCCACTACACTACCGACCGCCCCTTTACTCCTATTTTTTAATGTTTATTTTGTATTATTGTTCATTTAAGTTGAGTAAAAATGACTTCCGCATTCAAAAATCTGACAAAACATGTTGCGGTGCATCTGTCTCGACTTCAGATAACCCAAAACGCTGTTGTGAAAAGTTTCAGACTAATTTCTCTGCACTGACTTTACAGCAATATAGCTGAACTACATCCTATATTTCATATTGCTCTGACAATAAACTGTAGACTCCAGAAAACTTTCCTCCGCTCCTCTGACCGCTCCTTATTGATTACTTCTGAAACGAGGCAGAAATCCAAAAAGAACAGTGTAACATCGGTTGCAGCAAACGTCTGCAATATTCTCACTGCTACCGTCAAATCTGACCCGGTCCATCCACGCTTTATTACAGCCTCTCCAAACCTTCTTCTAACTGTTTGACAGAGATCAGACCACCACACTCTGGACAGCCTGCTGTCTATAGATCTGTCCACAGTGATAGATTACAGATATTGTGTGGTTTAATGCCCTGCTGCTGCACTTCACCTGACTGATTTGACTGTCTCCTGGAGGAGCACAGATCAATATGAAGTCTGCCTGCTCTTTAAATCAGATGCATTCTGATTCTTTATCGGACAAACAAATATTCCGACATCAGCGAGTCGACATCTGATAAATGCCAGAAAGATTAGATTTACTAATAGAGCTTGATGTGAGAGTGTTTTCTCTCATAGATCTGATTTATTTTTGAGATGACAGATTGAAGTGCGGTTGCTCTCCCACACAGACGTGTCAGACAAAAACATCTCTGACAAATGACAGATCGAAGATTCATATGCGGTAAGTAAAAATACAAAACAACAATACTGTAGCATCGCCTTTGCTGGACTTGACACCATGCAGTCAGCATGCATGCATCCTGCAGGGCAACAACTCGACCAAAAGCCATCTGCCTCCATCAACCAAGACCCACTAAGGCACATGCAATCTGTTGCCTGCCAGTCAGAGGACTGGTCAGTAATCTCCATGAACCTACTGGTCCAGAAACAGCCCTCAGCTTTCTGCAGTACGGCTTCTCTGTGATGATAAGGGCTGAATAGCCCCCCCATAAACTGCCCTCATAAACTCACGCCCCTGCTCCCTTCAGCAGGGGGGCTAATCAGCCCCGACCAGGGGAGCTGAGGTTTGAGTCTGGAGCTGGAAGGGTAAGGAGACGGGGCTCGAATTGGGGAGGGGAAGCAGCCAGACAGGAGACAGAGAGCCGCTGTAATCATCAGGAGAAGGAGATGACGACTGTACCGCAGATTAAGTTTGAAATGGCACGAAAGAGGGTAGAATAAAATGGAAGTACAACAAAGTTCGCTGATGACCTGGGTCGACAGATAAGAGAATGAGTGACTGCGTAGGATAAGAAATGGGGGGAGGGGTGGAAATGTGCAGAAAAGGTAGAGCCGCACAGGAAAAGAGGATATAATGCCAATCAGCGGGCCAAAGGGCCTGCGCAAAGAAGCCGAATTTCCTCCAGTGTTTATCTTAATGCCTGGATTTAAGGTTCAGGGGGCTGGGAAGAGTAAAAGACGTTGAGGGGTTCATAAAAGGACAGTCTGGGAGGATTACAGGGATCAAAAAGGGCCCTGTTGCTACCTTACGTAAGTCACAAAATGCAAAGTAGATTCAGATTATATTGGATTTGTGCTTCTCAAATCAAACTTTTAAGAATCCTTCAAACCGGGCATATTCATTAACCGCTGATCCGAGGGCGGACGAGAAAGCGTGAGAGGAATATTGATCAATCTTTACCAAAAGCGTTCGCTGCTTGATTCAGTAGCTGCCGTGCACACATAGCACAGGACATGGGCGAAATGTGAGGGAGGAGAAGATTAGCATTTGTCCCCCTGCTTGTCCATCTGTACCATCCAGCTCGTTTCCGACACGTGACGGCAATTCAACCTGTTCCGTCCTCCCTGCAACGTTAGCGTTAAATCATGACGTACCAATTGTGATTATTGAGGAATCGTCATTAATCAAGCAAAGATGTAAAACCATTATATTGTTGAATGTGAGAATTTGATGATTTTTCTCAGTTTTAGATGAAAATTAACTCTTTAGTTTTTATACCTTTCGGTGCACCACGGAAAGTCATGCTGAATAAGCTGCTGTTGGCACTACATGCCCACGGAACAATCATCTGGATTACCTTTGACTCTCAAGTCAAAACTTGATTATTTTGATGAAGCTTTCTTCTTCCGATTTCAGTTGATATGCACTTTTTTTTTTTAATGCACATTGCAGCATTTAGGTCCAAAAGGATGATAAATATTTGGCTTTTGGAGTGTTGGCAGGACAAATCAAGCAATTACAAGATGAAAGGTTGTGTTCTGGGAACTTGTAACGAGTAAGCAAGCAGGATTGTTCTGTTATAATTTGGTCCAGTAAAGCCCACGGGTGCCTGTAAGCCTGGCCAGATGGCTGTCCACCTCTCCGCACATCCAGTTTGTGACAGGAAGCGTTTGCCTGTGGCCAGGATGTGATCAGTGTCAGCACCCGGGCCTCACCAGCCGCTCATCAGGCCAGCTGCCTGCCAGGAAACGTCTGACCAACGGGGCTGCATGCGCTGGGCTTCACCGCAGCGGCTCTGATTGTCTGTTTCTCCCTCTGTTTGTTCTCGTGGTTACTTTTAATGACCAAGCCGCCGCCAGAGAGGGATCAATATTTACGGCGGAAATTTAAGAGTTGGAAAAACAGAACAATTAATTTTAAATAAAGACACTGGAAAGTTAGAGAAGCTGTAAAATATTTGAATTCCGTTAACTAATGTGTGACAGCGTGTATGAGAGCCAGGAATGACTGTATGCTTGCTTGTTAACTGTTTATTGTGTGTTTTTTTTTTAAATAAAGAATTCAGAGTGGGTGCAAGAAACAAAAGATACTGTAAGGAAAGTTTCCAAGACACTGTAGATTGTTACAGGGCAGCAGGGCGAGCTGAACGTTGCCGTTGGCTCTGTCAGAGACGGATTCAATTAAAAGTCCAGATCAGTGTGGAAGCCACCTGCTCTGATTTATGTGTGTTCTTTGTCTGTGTGTGTCTGTGTCGGTCCGCTCCTTCCGGACTCTAATATGTCACATATGTTGTATTTGTTGTGTGTCTCTCTGCTGAGAGTAAAGTTCAGTGAGTGGAGGTGACTGAGCCTCACACACACACACACACACACACACACACACACACACACGTGAGCCGCTCACTGAAAGCTTTGAAACACATCTGTAGAACGTCTGGCACATTCGGACCAGCTACAGTTTGTTTACATTCTTTACATACTATACATATGTCATACATCAGTTTAAGGATTCGATTTAAATTGTGTTTTATACCAAAAAATACCCAGAATTTTGGGTCAGAAGAGTTTAAACTGAGATTTCAAGTCAAAAAATAAGGGTCAGAAGAGTTTAAACTGAGATTTCAAGTCAAAAAATAAGTTTAAAGTAAAATCAAAGTTTAAGAAAAATAATGTTAAATTTCGTTAAATGTATGTAAATTTGCAAAATAACTACCATCACTGATTCAATAAATTCAATAATTTGGACAAAATCATTATTTCTACTTATATAAATTTGTAAAACCACTAATAAGAAATTTATATCTGCACATAAAACAATATAATATGTTTTATATTTCACATTCATATTATTTTTTTGAGGATTTCAGACTGTAAACTTATTTATTTAGCTCAAACAACTTCATCTTTAATAAAGTTTTTTCATCTTTAATATTTAAAGAAAATCTGGATTTATTTCTCATTTCCTGACGTAAATAGTTGCAGTTGAAATCTGTCATGGATTGCGAATATGTTTACAATTTTAGGATAACGTTTTATTAGAACTGAAGGCGTCAAATATTAAATATAGCTCCATACAAAACAAAACAGTGTAATCTGTGAGATTTGGAAGCAGCAACTTTGAGGTTAAATCTGATCGAATGCAACAACAAAGACTTACTCAAAGTCATTTAAACCCCTGTCACGAATTCTTCTGACTTCATAGGGGTCAGGGGTCAATGCTAGAATTTAAATACTTAATTAAAAAGCATTGCAACAAATGAATAACAGGAAACTATTTAGCGAACCGTGAACCTCATTTCCTGTAGAACTGGACACGACCAAAAGACTTACTGACATGTTCATCAACAAAAATTGGTTTGTGTGCAAGCCTCACTTGAACTGTGGGTGGGGCGCCGATATTAAGCCGGGACATTTTTAAGGCAATATTTGTGGCAGCAGCTTTTGGTTTACTTTCTTTTTTTTTGCATAAGACTCATTAATGAAACCAGCCCTGCCTCCAGTAAACAAGCAACATATAATAAGGCTTTATCTACGAGGAACTGGAAACATGTTAATGGGAAATGCTTTAACTGGTCCTTAAATCAAGAGGATTAGAAACCATATGTGAGGTTCTCTAATCTCATGTCGGGGGAGCCCTAAAGGCTCGCTCTGCTGGTATGTTTTACATTAAGCCGAATCAAATGCTCGATGCCAGTGCAATGCCATGCAGGTCTGAGGTTTGGGAAGCACGGAGAGCATCTCCAAAAGTGTTACTGGCTGTGTAAATATTCCATCATTTCTTTTAAACTTACATCACCTGTCCCCAGTGTCAAACACAACTCGGAGAAGCATTTAAATATTCATAGTATACACATATTAATATAGTATGTATCTCCTGCCCAAATTAACCGTATCTCGTCTTGAAGGGTTCGCTCATGCAGAAGTTGCTCTATATAAATATTTCAGTAAGCCCTCACTCCCTCGGCAAGTTCTGAGGTACTAAAACTTCTGCATGGAAATTTACAGAGAAGCTTAACGGTTTGCATTGACGGCTGAATGCAGATAAGCTACGACACATTAAAGTTAATGATATGTATTTTTTTTCTTCTTCCCCCCACAGTGTTCTGCAAAAGACCCCTACTTAGGATACTGCTTAGTTGAAAACAGCACTTTCAATGAACTTTAATTTGAAACTGAACTTAGGCTGAACTTTAATAAGTTGTACACAGTATTCCTGAATCACTGCCTGCAAGAACATAACACTTGATGTATTCCAGCAGCTACAAGACCAATTATGCTTGAATACGTGAAGTTAGCCCGGCGACTGCGCTGCAGTTTTCCCCTCATGCAGATGCATTTTGCAGCTGTGTGTTGAGCTGACTGGTCTGGTGGATGGGTTGTGGGAACGTCGTATGATTCTCTTCCACTGATGGGAAAGAATGCAATTGTAAAACTCGGGGATTAAACCCTGGCATCTTTAATGCAATCAACTCAGAGGGGAACAAGTCAAGGGTCAGAGTTTTGACCTCATAACTAAACACCATTTCTGCACTCGCGTCTTCTTCAAACGAGCTCACAAATGTTCGGAAACACAATGATGAGATTTTGGAGGCGACTTGAAAAAGCCATGAAGCAATGAGATCTTCGGTAAGGAAGAGATTAGCGTTAAGGTCCGTCTATCAACGCACTAATAAATCTGAAAATGTATTCCTCTTGAAGATGGACTGCCTAGTCTATTAGCTCCAAGTTGTGAAATGAGGCGGAAAATCAGAACCACGTTAAACTTCAAAAACTATCCTGCTATGTTTTTGTTTTTTTAAAAACTTTTATTGGAGGAATAATTAGCTGAATGATTCCAATGTCTTTTAGGGCAAAACTAGTTTGTATATGGAAAAATAGTCAGAGTGGAGCTAATTCCCATCACCATAAAATAACTCTTTGTGTGACTCTCTGTGATCGCTCACACAGCCAGCTGTTAAAGTGCCACATTAAAAGTCGCCCTCGCCCGCTGAAAACGCTGCGAAGAAAAACTTTAAAGTTGCATTGTCTGAAGACAGAAGGGCACATTTTTTTTTTTTGGGGTGGTGGGGGGGGATGTTTCCCTGTTTCTACCTTCCCCTTCATCTTGCAATAATAGATGAGATTAGATTTCGGTCGTTCAGCACCGAGCTGTAATAATGCCCGTGGGGAAATTGGACAGCAGAAAAGAATTGGATACAGATAAAAACAGAGCACGACACAGACACCAAAGATGAAACAACCGATAACTGTAACAAAACAACAGTGAAGATAATGCTGCGGTATCTACACATTAGCAGGTGTTTGCAAATGAAAAGAAAACGGCAAGGGGGGAAATGTATTGAACTCTCCGAGAACCTTAATTTGCATGTTCAAAGCACTTACTCTGTATATACACTGAATCCTGCATGTGTTGTAGTATATATGATCGTACTGTGAGGACGTAGGAGGAATCGGGAGAGCACTGGTCAGAGACAAGCCCGTAAGGAAAACTATTTTATACGAGAGTATAAAACGCTGTCTGGACAACATAGAGGATGTTGAGTTTGATTGGACCGAACAGGAAACACTGATTTAAAGAACGCCAAGAACACAAAGGGGGGTACAGTTAAAAGATCAGGCTGTGACCAAAACGCCTGGGCCCCAGAGAGCGATGGTGGTGGTGGTGGTGGTGGGGGTTCCTCAGGTGTTTTATCCATTATGAACGCTGGAAGACTGGAAAGGTGAAACGGCAGGAATTATAGCATGACTTGCGAAATCGGGTTGGTATTCCCATCAGGAGTGACGGACCCCGGGGTGGGTAGAAAGTCCTGCGGAAGCCGACAGTATTTTGGATTCTACATTTGAGTGGCACGCTCGCAAAGCGCCCGAGTCACTTGTTATTACCGTATGTTTATAGTTTCCACCAACAATACGGCGAACCACGCAGGCGGTTATTTGATAGCGCTTTGAAATACACAAAATGTAAATGATTAATCCATCTGGCACAAGTTTAGAATAGTTTTCAACCAACGTGCGTAAAACCCTATATGGCCTGATAGCGGCTCACATTTCATAAATGATTCATTATGTACAGGCTACTCTTTGAATCAAAGTGAGATGTTTACTCAAGGAGAGGTGATTCTGAAGATATAAAAAGACGGTTCTCCGCAAGAGAGGAAAAGATTAATCACGTGTCGTTTGAAATATCTGAAAGATTTGAAATGTTGGGTCCGGTTTTTGACTGACTGCTTGATTATTGGATTTGAGACTTGTGGTTTGAAAGGAAAAATGGTCAGTTAAACACAGACCGCATTGCTTTTTATACATCTGTGTTTATTCTGTAAGAATGTATAGCGGAGTTAAAGGTGAGAAGTGACGGGTATGTTACGAGCTAAGGGAGGAAAAAAAGGATCCAGTGGTGGCGTTAAAAAGTTGCGTTCGGCTGCTTCAGCCGCACAAAATAAATGACGGAAGATGTTTTCCTTCTCCCTTTCACTGTGAAACAAACCGACCACGATCACCTCCACGACTAAATCCGTTCCCACAACCCCCCACATCACTGACCACTGTCCATTACTCTGCATACCAATAAAGACTAGGTCACTGCTGGCCACTGTCCATTCAGGACACTCTGACCCCATCCACCCCCTCCTATAGGACAACGAAGGCTGACCATAGCCTATTGTGGACCCATTGTAATGGTCTCCAGAGAAGGGGGACCAGATTTGGGTGGCCAACCCTCTGTGATTGATGCTGGCCTGACCCCAGCAGTGGCCTGTCCCAAAGATTCTGGCGGACATGCAGCTGCAATTAGCCTGAATTTGTCTCTTTAAGTGTCCTCGTCTGCCATAAAAGGTAGAAACGCCGTGAAACAGAGGCTCTTCTTTCCTCCTTTCTTTTTCCGCTTGATGTCTTACGCTCTTCTTCTATCATTCATCCTTTTCACCCTCTTTTTTCCTGCCTCTCGTCTTTTACAATTACAATATTTTACAATGAATGTCTGGCGGACAGTTGCGAGTGGTTACTGCACCTCTCCCAGGTCAACAAAAAACACATTTTCTAAGATAATCTGGCTCTGACTCTTCTTAATTTTCCTGCCTTTTAATTCTCTCCACAGTTCTCACACTGCATTGCATGCTTTATATCCAAGAAAACTTTCTCCAGCAATATGAAGTTTCCTTGTCATTTCCCATCCTCTCATCCCCCATGCACACCCCCACCTGAGGAAGTCCTAAAGAAGGAGAGCTCCCATCACTTTCTATCTTCTCCTGTCTCCTGCCCTGCAGAGAACTGTCACCACTCCTCTCCTCAGCCACTAATGCCTCTCCTCTCTGTGTTTAAAAGGGGTGATAACACCTCTCCCGGTGCCTGTCGTCGAGGGCAGCTCCACAGGGTGCAGCAGCGGCTCCCTGAGCTAACTCCATACAAGGCTGCAAAGTGACGGAGAAGCCCTGGGACTGTCAACCAGCTTGTAGTTTACTTCTCCCCCATTTCTCTCCTCATCCACGCTCTCTCTCTGTCTCTCTCGCACCCTGTCATCCGTTCTGGCACCTTCATCAGGGGACACTTCAAAAAATAAACACCAGCTCTTCCTCCTGCCCCGATTCTGTTTCTCGGCAAGTCTTTTACTGAAGGCACCGAGGATAAACTGTTGTGTAAGGGTTTGATGACTGGGGAAAGTAAACTATGCTTAATAAAGTGAATCTGCTGGGAAACATCTTTTAATGTCCCATGTAGAAGATTAATCCAACACCTTTAATCTGAGGTGTAATTAAAATGAGGACAGGCTCATTTGATTTTTTTTAACCCCTAGGGGCACTGCAGAGCAACGTTCTGATCCCCGTGTTGTCTATTTGTATCACAAGTTCCATCAGCACGAGGACACACATGCATGACACCACCAGCAGCCATGAGGTTACACAACAACGCCTCATCTGGTCGATGAGATAACCTTCGTCTGCCGACTGTAAGGGGCAGTGACGCATGTTGACAGAAGGTCGCCATAACGCGCAATATTCGAAAGATTGCATCGGCTCGCAGGCTTTTTCTCCTGTTTTTCTAATTCTGCAAATTTCTTCATGATGTTGGAAATCAGTCCAACGTGTTTTTAAGGCCTCCGGGACACAGTGAGAAACTCCGAAGTTTGTTTACAGTGTAATCTCCTCGGGGCTCCTTTAAGTTTGCGAATGGTTTCTACATATGTTTTATTTTTTGCTCTGTGATCAGACGGTTGATTTATGTGTAGCTCTCTTTCTGTTCTGTTGGCGTCGCTCCTTATGTTCTCCCAATGGATGCGCCTCCCGATGGGGCCTGTAGCTCAGCTTTGACATGACAGATTGAACGGTGACACATGGAGCGTGGATGATACTTGACCTTCTATCGGCTAAAAGGTCCGAGCGACGCCACTCAGGGCAGCTCTCATCGATGTCACAGATCACACGTGGCACAACAAGCTCAGACTAAATATTTAAGAGCTATGAAGTAGACTTCTGATTAACAAAGATTAAAATGTTTAAATTTTTAAATCAGCCTCCTATCTCTGTGGTTAGTGTCTTCAGATGTAAAAGATAGTGATTTATTGAGCGGGTCTTTCCTTTCTCGCATCAACAGCTGGCTTGTTTATTCAAGACGAAGTCAGTCGGCAGCTTTGTCACCTCCAGCTTCCTCCTCGCCTCCTTTGCTACATCCTCACACGTATCTCATCCAAACTCACTTGTGTTTAACACACAACCTGTTGAAGTTTAAAGGTGTGTAAGATTTACACACCTCTCTTTACAGGACTTTAACAAGGAAGTAAAAGAAAAGTATTATCAGCTAAATGTGCTTAAGTAGCCTATTTCACAGAGCAGCGTCATAAAGTATGTAGATTATATTAGATTGTTACTACTGATGAATATGCAGCAATTTACTGATGTAGCTGCTCAAGGTGGAGCCACTTTTGAACCTTTTTATTGTTCTGTTGGGCAGATCGATCTCGAAGTGTCTTACGAAGACAATCCTGACTAGAATCTGACGCTAATATTTTCTTACAAAACATGTTTGTAAAAGCTGTTACTGCAACAAGAATATTTCATGGCTCGAGAATTAAGAAAAAACAAACACATTTCTATTATTATATACAAGTTTTACTTGTAAAAGCTTCATTTGTGAAGTTAGCTGTCAGATAAATGTTTCTTCCAAAATGAGTAGAAGTATATTTTTAGATTTATTTTAGTCTAAATGCTCAGTGCTCTTATTTCTAAGGCTTCCTGCTCTTGTGTTTTCTATGCTAATGCAGTTGTATATTGATTAGATATTTATCTTCCAAGCTGTTGAGGGTCCTGGCTGGGTCTGCAGGGGCACGAAGAACAGAAGCCAGAGAGAGAGAGTCCCCCTCTGTCCCTCAGGTCACAGATTGAATCTCTGTTATCTGAACATGCAACCACACACACACACACACACACACACACACAGAGGCCTGTTGATCACCAGGGTAATGATTAACACTGATCAGCAAATGTATAACGGTCTGATTTATGTAAATCACATAATATGTGCCATAATATTTTTCGCAGGTTTTTTTTCTCACTGGCTATTCTGGGTGCGTGATGCACATCATGAGTGTGAGATCTCCAAGTCCTGGTGTTTGGTCTCTGTGACTCTGTGAGGAGGTTGGTAGCTCGGCGAACACATGCATGGAAGAAGGAGGGAAAGACTAAGAGACAACAGAGGAGGTGGTGTGGGGCTTGTCTGTGTGCTATGGATATGCAAATTACCAGAGAGACAAAAGTACGCTCCAAAAAAAAAATGTAAATGCAAATAAATATGCAAGCGTGCTGCACAAACATGAGGACGGGCATCATCTGACCTTTCATGCCAAGCCACAAGGGACCCACCCCCACCCCACCCACTGTCTTGTGACATGACCTCAGCATCTTATGGGGATTCCTTTGCTGAGAACGAAAACAATCAACTCTCCCTCCCACAAAACCAATCTCATATTTGCCCCCGAAATTAAGCTCGAAGACAACAAAGGGATAACTGAGTGGGAGAGGCGTTCGAAGAGGGGCACGCAAAAATCCGTGCAGGGTCCCAGCTCAGTGTGACATCCTCTCTAATGATCAGCATAGCAGATGGCAAGAGATCCACACACGTGTGTGCCCCGTGCATCTCAAGCACCGGTGCTCCGCGGGTCGGCTTCTGGATTTATCTGCAGGATTACGCCCTGTTAGGAGAACGCAGACTATCCTGTGCTCGTCTTTAAAACACCTCCAGTGACCTCCATATGGACGGATGAATGGCAGTTGGCAAAGCTGTACATTTCAGCCGATGGGAAATCATAAATCAGATTTATATAAACGGCAAAAGTTCGCTGCATGGCATCAGCTACAGCTGAAACTGAGCCGATTATTGTTTCCTGACTACAGCTTCCAAGAACACAAGGATTTGCAGCTTTTCTCTGTTTTATGTCACTGTAAATTGAATATACTCGTGTTTCAGACTGTTTTGGAGACAAAACAGCCAACTGGAAGACGTCATCTTGGGCTCTGGATAATTGTAATGGTCTAACTGTTTTCTAACATTTTATGGAGCAAAGTAAGAATAATAATAATTATTATTATTGATGATTAGTTGCAGCTCTGGAGTTAACAAGTTTAAATACTGAGCAACAATATCAAATTATATTTCCTCCAAATCTAAAAATACTGTGTTTCTGTTTGTTGTCATTGGATGTCTTAACAGAATCGTTATTCATTATTAAGCATAAAGGGTAAAGGTCAGTAACTGTCCACGTTTTAATTAAGTCCACAACTTGAAATGTTTGCCCTCAGTGTTTACTCAGGATGCACACGCCGACAGACAAAAAGTGACAGCCCGCAAACACAGCGAGGGGACTGGTTCGCTTTGGAAACCCGACCCACATCTTTTTCTTTCCCCAGGAGAATCCCTGCAGCACCGAGGGGAGCGAGTGAGTAGTGAAAAGAGGAGTCGGAGTAAATGTGGGAAGAATAGGAGGAATGTCTGTTAACAGAGGGAGGGGGGAAAAGAAAAAGATACAGTAGTGACAGTGGAAACCAGAAGCCAGACTTTGCATCTGTCCCCTCTCTGCTGGCATGCCACCGCCACCAAGGGAACAGCAGACGGGGAGCCTGGGGAGGACGGTGGTAAAAGCCTGCCAGACCCCCCCCTATACCACACACACACACACACACACACACACACACACACTGTCTCTCTCTCACACACACTGAGTGGCAGGTCCGTCTGGGTCAACAGTCCACCCTTTGACATTCCAGCAGTGAGAGAGATACGGGGGTGTCGGCTCACCTGGTTTTGGCTGTGTGGCATAGCAAAGGACAGTAGGGGAGCGGTGCGGCTGTCCACAATATTTGTTTAGCTGTTCGAGGTATCAGCGATGTCTTAATTTACCCTCCCTGTTTGCAGAGCCTGCAAGTCAGGCCTCGGGCAGACAGCGAGGCAGTTAAATATGACAGCGTTTCTGTTTTGTTCCTCTTTGGCCAGAGCCGAGGGTGACGTCTTCCAACTGCGTTACAAGAACGACAAAACTATAAATTAAAAAACACACAGCAATTACTCATATTTGAAAAACTGGAAACTTGCTTGATAATTTGCTAAAAACAACAAATCATGTCTTGTCCTAAGTTGTGGAACGATGGTGGAGTTTCCACATGATCTGATCCGTTTCTGAGAATCCTGATTTACCGGCACATCATGTTCTTCACGACGCAAATAAGACCAAAAACACTTAGTGGAAAAGCCTCTTGTTGGGCATGACGTAAAGCAGCTGACTCAAGTGGCCTGCACAAGATGGAAAATAGACAGAAATAGAAATAAGCATTTTTATTTGTTCTGGTGTTGGATCTTAAAAACACTCGTGCAGACAGAAAAACAACACGTCAACAGCATTTTCAGTCTAAGTTAGCGGATTAGCCTTCCGGCTCTTTTAACTACACATTTGTATGCACATCACGGCGACCCTGCGTTCCTTCAGAACATTGCACCTCTGCAGAAATGAACGCACAAGCACATGAATGGTGAAATGAGACGTCGGGTCAACGGCTGACGAAACTTTTGGTGGTGTCGAAACTAACAAAGTGTGGCTGCAGAGAATGTAAACGATTTAAAAATAAAAAATAAAACAAATTTTGGACCACCAGGCGAAGGCGGTTTTTATCCATGCAGAGCCAGTGTCGTGCCAGAACCTGAGCTCAGCGATCGGACAACGCAACCAGGCTTAGCAGACTCTAAATAAGAGCAAGAAGCGACCAAATGAGTAAACCTGGGACTGACTTTTTGTCGTTGGCGAGAGCTTTGTGAAATAAAAAAGTGATATTAGCTGGCTGCTATGCCTTGTGTTGTTGCACTTGCTTGCATGACGCCTCACGAGTCTTTAATCGCATGCAATATATTCATAACAAACACATGTGTACAGCTGTCATGCGCACACACGTTCACCACAGTCTGAAACTGCGGGGCGCTGAATCTCAAAAACACCAGTTTTAACTCCTTGGCAGCACATTTCCTCTATTAACTTCAAACACACTCAGAGCTACAGTTCAGATAACCGGCTGGTTGTCATGGCACCGCACTGTGATCTTCTCCTCTCCAGCACAGGTTTCTGTATTAGACACATCTTCTCTGCCAGCCCCCACCCCGCCTTCAATTTATGGGCACAAGCACTCCCAAGTTCCTCATCTTGTCACACTGAGCTTATGGTGTGAAAGCTGAGCAGACAGGCGCTGACATATTCCAGAGGAGCCGGGAGTTCATGCCAAACGCCGTGGCCCCCCCTTCGCAGTCACCACCTATGGAGGTGCAACTCGGCTCTAAAGCTAAGCGTGCTGGCTTTATTTGCTTTTCGCATGCATTGATCCGTTTATTTATTTACTTCTATCTTGATTCCTCCTCTCACCTTTCTCCGTCCTCTCTCTCTCTCTCTCCGTCTCATCTGCTACTCGTCCGAGCACCCAGGGATCTCTCTCCCGGTTTAATAATTCATGAGTGTTCGGGCTGCTGCCGTAATCCTGACTGACACTAAAAGTCTGTCTAGATTTAGCGTCATGAAATTTTCATCCGCAAATGTACAGTTGAGCTCCGTCTCTCACCTCCCTCTCCTCTCTTTTAAAAAGGGGGCACTCTTGCTTTCACTGAGAGCATCTCTCTCTCTCTCTCACAGCAAGTTTGCAAGGCTAGCCTCATTCCCTCACTCACGTGCACGCTTTGGTGCGCGTATGCATGCGTGCACGCAGCGACAGGTTGCATACGTACATATATACAGGCAACACACATCCCACCTTGCTCCGTCTTGATGGGGCTGTTACATCTGGACTCATTTGTTCATGTCTGTAGCAGCTGAGAAGAGGCGTGGACCGACCCCATGAGTACAAAGTGACTGACAGAACTGTGAGGGGATATTTCAGTGCGGACGTTCCCACAGGAAAACGTCCTGTGTCACGGAGCTCAACATGCTCGGCTCATGAATTAGCAGTTCTTGTCCTTTTGCCTCCCTGCACTGAAAACGTAAACGTATTAAAAAGGATTAAAGGACAATTTTTTATGTCATACAATGAGCTTTTACTGTCTGCAGCGGCCAAAACCACAATAGCAAGTTAAATTAACATCATGTTGGTGGATGTTGCCTGATTCAATTTGCAAAAAATGAAACCTGCCTTTGTTCAAACCCAATCACACATTGTATTGGATGATTCTGCAAAACTGCAGATCATATTTAATGAGTGTCTTTGTTTTGTTTGTTTGTTTGTTTGCTTGTTCACTTTTGGGTTTTCAGGGGGATTTCAGTTGAACTGGGTCGCTGTGGTTGCACGGTAACCACTGGGCCACCAGGACACCTCATTAAATGATGTCCCATTACATGCACTGCCATTGTCTCAAAAATTGTGGATTTCTACAGTGCAGTTGGCTTCAGGGTTCAAGGAAAATTGGTTGGTTTATTTCATAGCTCTGGCCATCGGTTCCATGAGTCAGGGATCGGGTTTGAAGAGCAGATCCAACAGGGCAACAGAATTAGTTCAGATCAATTAGACCGGTTGAAAACGAACTGCCAAGTTAGTTTAACTAGTCTAATTTTGGAACACTGTTTACAACCTGTAAATTTCATATCTGTTGCTTTGTTAAGTCTCCACAGACCGTAGCAATTACCTCAGCGAGTATCATCATAACTGATGCACCCAATGAAGATGAAGCTGAGAAAATAGAATAAGCTGTAGTTTTCTTCGTTGGACTGTGACAGGATCCAAACTCTGATTTCCTGCATGAAAGTCAAGGGCGATAAATATCCATCCACTAATGTTCATCCATTAGCTTTTTCTGTTATGTGGCTCACGATGTGTAAAAGCCAAAGGTAACTTGCTGTATTGTCAGATTCTTGCCTCTGTAATGAGGTAATGTCAGTAATTCATTTCAATTTCAAAAAGAGTACTGAGTACAAACATCATTCTTACACGTGGAGCAAGAAGTAGCTCTGGAATGCAGTTTTATCGGTTGTAATTTTTTGCTTTGACTTTCGATAGCATAAACACTGGAGCGCTGGAAGCGTCTGAGGTTTGTTTGAGATCTAATTGCCTACAGACAAGTAGCCGAGTGAAACAGAACAAACGGAGCGCCAGAAGAAGAAAACAGCCTCACATTTTTTTCCCCCCTTAAGTGGTAGCATACATACAGTGAGGATCTACAGTATGGACTTCAGTGCATGTGTCTCTTTGCTGTTGAGTTATATAACAATGAAATTTTAATGAAAGCCTGTGCAGTCAAAGTAGCTGAATAACACTTTAGGACGCTATTATAGAAATGTCTGTCAAACACAATGTGAGTTTGTGCGTTTATGTTTCGACGTTATTTTATTGTGCTGTTAGCGTTTGGCGCGTGTCCAATTCGAGCTATATGCGCACTCCTACACGCTCTTACTCTGTGGCAAAGAACAAAACAGAGACAGATATTTAAGAAAAAGTCTTGTTGAACAATCCTGTCCATTCCTGGAGTGAGGTAGAATCCCTCACCACGTACGTCTCCGCGCACGGCGCCTCGATCCAGCCAGCTTCAGATTATAACTCACGGTTGTCATAATTTACGGCGGCGCTCAAGACATCGGTCGCCCACAGCTGTTTTTATACTTTGCCGTAGAAACAACTCTTCCCCTTCTTTCCATTAAAAATGGACTTGATGGTTTTAGTGAGTAATCAGTTGATAAGACGCCTGGAGCTTAGCCCCTCGTGGTATCAGTTAATTCTCTCTAGAAGAAAGAAAGGAGTGGAGCCCGGGTTGCAGTTGATAAACTTTCAATGCTCATCGACGGGCATTCATTGCCGGTTAAGTGCCAACCATTGCCACAGTATTAATAGCCCTCTTATCAGGCAGAGAGAGAAAGGCCCTTTAATTGGCTGCGGGGGTAATTTCTCTCCGCGAAAGCTCGCCGGTATCAAAAAGCGGACCAGCGGGAAAGATGGACGGATAACCCCTCCGATGACAGAAATGTTTCTAATTACCACCCACCTCTGCCTCCATCACTTCCATTTTTCTCTCCATCTGCTGCCTTCGCCCCCTTACCGCCACTTCGAGAGGGATAAGTCAACCTGAAGAGAGAGGTAACCACAGTGTGGAAAAGCACCACTCACACTAATGGACAGAATATGGTAGCGTGGAGGGAAAAGGGTTTTGCAGACTCTGTCCTCCAGACTCTCAACGCCCAATTTCCCATTCCACTTTTTTTGCACTCTCTTTAATGCCCTTCTTTTTTTCTCTTCATCCCTCTCTCTCTCTCTCTCTTGGCTTAACCACTTCTCATACTATCTACTTCACCCTGGAAGGGGGAAAAAAAAGGAAATCAGGAGGCACCTCCAACACGTCTTCTCACCACTTGCACCCTTGTAAACTCTGTGCACTCTCTAGCAGCTGTAAAATATGCATAGCAACACATCTTCCCTCATTGGTGATTTTATTTTTTTTTTCTGCCAGGGACACATTTTATGCAGGTTACAATACCATCCCCTGACACCCATAAAAAAGACCACCCACACTTTTTCGCTCTCTCCTTCACCTTTTTAGCTCTGCTGGAGGACAATCGAATGGAAGCGGTTATATCAGCAGTCTGGCCGTTTGCTTTTATTGGCACTTATTAAAAAGGACATGGACTTCAGCAGCGCTGAGGTTAGTCTGCTCTCCTTGCCGTCCTCTCCAAGTTTGCAGCTGGACTCTCAGTTTTTTTATACCCAGTGTACAGATACTGTTTAATGCCAGTTTTTTATTCTTTATTTACACAATTCCATCTAGTATAAGTTTAATGGTATTTCTGTCATCTTAAAAACAGCACATTAAAATTTTAACATGCTTCTAAAAATGTGACTAGCGCTGCTATGTTTGCGCCATGTGACTTGCTTTCCACTGGGACGAGTTTGCTGGTTTAGTACCATCGGTTAGGACACTGAAAGGGTTTTCGGTTTTTAAAAAGGAAGACTGAACCTCTGCTCAGGTTGAACGTTGGTGGATCTACGTTGGGATTACGTGAAATCGCAGTGGGTACACCTCAAAACCAAACCAGCACAGTACTGCCTTTGCTCTGATTGGATCTTTTAAACAACGGTGACTAAATAAAGACATATTTATCTTATATTTATCTATCTAAATGAAAAGGAGACAGTCCTCGCAACAGTATCAGTCTTACAGAACGCATCACTAACTATTAAAAGTCAGCTTTTGGTTGCTGAAACTGAAAATATGGTTGCCATTTCTAGTCACCAACTTTGAGTAATTAAGAGAAGTCGCTGCAGTTGCAGGTCAGGTATTTATGTATTGTAGTTTGTGCTTTATCTGAAGGTGAGTGACGCAGGTACAGTATTGTCTGGTTCAAGTCATATTTAAATATCTCTATCGCAACCAATATTAAAAATGTATCTATTTTGGGTTGCATGTTTTGCTGTTTTCCCGCATTATTTAGAGGTTACCATCAGTGGCAAGAATTGGTTGCCAGTTTCTCAAAATGGTTGCCATTGGCAACAGTTTCTATCAAGCCTTGCAGTATGATTATGTTGACAAAGCTCTGTATTCACCACAGTCATCATGTCAGGAGCAAAGCAGGATGTAAGGTGACGGTATTATAGAGCAACAAACTCGAGGTCGGGGGTGGACGGATGAGACTTTCAGTCAATCAGTGTTGGACTTTTTAAGCTTGACCATCATCGTTTGGAAACCGCAATCAGCCACGGGTTTGTTGTTGTAACCACGACAGCGAAGGTGCCTTTAATTTGAACCCAAACGGATGCAGCATCGTAAACTGATTAATTCTTTAACAGTGTTTTGTAACACTTTTGAAAGGCACAAATAACTTGATGCCGTGCTCCCAATAGGCGCACCATAAAACACTTGTGTCATTCCGGAGGGCGCAGACAGAACAACACATTTTGTTGTTTAATTTGTTGCATGAATGCTTGCATGAAACAACGAGGTCTGTGGCACAGAGGAATAAGCTGTATCAGGCTCTCTTGCTACAGACAATAACTTGTTTGTAGGATTAATTTGAGTGTTTTCATGGGATTTGTTAAATTAAAAAAAAATACAACAGCATAACCTAGCAGCTTAACTTACACGTTAACTGACAGCAGCAGTATCTCTGGCTTCCTTTGCCTAAGAAGCTGCAGCATTTCCACTTTCTGTGCCTTCTTTACATCCTCAGCCGTCACACTCGCACATGCACGGTGACATGATCCAATTCTCTGTGATGCAGATACTATCAAAAGCATTAGAATCAAATGCACCGTCCCCATTTGATTTTTCTTGTCTTTTAACTAGCGTGAAGAAACTCTTGCCCCGAAGACAAAAAAAAGAACGTTTGAACCAGGCTTCAAACCTGGAGTGGATAAATTTAGTCTGGTGAACTATCCACGACTCTCAGTCGTTTGATCAGAATGGTATCTAACGACAGAAAAAGAAGAAGAATGGCCTTTTATCTGTGCCGTTCACATACGGCGTACTAACGTCCGCTCTGAAACGCCGCCTCCAGTGTCTTGGCAATTATACAGGCGGAGGGGTGCCGTGTGAAGACGGAATAAAATCTACCATGTAATGAAGCGATCGCATGTTTCAAATGACTTGTTGATGGCATGTTACACGTGTGTGTACCGGAGCGCAAAAAAAAAAAGCATTAGTATTCAATATCATGGGAAGAATCAGCAGCCACGCGGTGGACGAGACGTTAAGTACAGGTATGACTCGGTATGGGCGGCAGGCTGCTCAATGACTTGAGCTAATGTGTTCGTTTCATTCCTGTGTTCATGGTGCGTTGATGACATCCAGCCAAATATTACCGTGTGTGTGTGTTTGCAGAAACAATGACAAACACACACACACACACACACTACTCGGGGTCTCTGGCCCCCATTTGTGGAAGATGATGCTCAGTGGGCAATCTCAGCAGACAGATGTCAGCGTCTTATTAAAGAAGATGCCCACCAGCCCCCGGGGCTGGAAGAAGGCTATGAATAAATTTATCACACTAATGTACTGACCTTAAAACTGTAAGTGACGTTCAAACGCTGCAGTGATGCAGGCAATTGATGTAACAGTCATTAAGGAGAGGGGAAAATATACGCAGGAAAAAACTGCCTCAGCCTGCGATGTCTCCATTCTTCTCTTCATTGACCATCTCGCCGCCACATGTGTACCCGCACTGCCACCGCGTCTACTTCGTCCACGCGTCTCCAGAGGAGAAAACCCCAAAATGGGGCCCGTTTCCATGCCAGGGACTGGGAAGGCATAGTGGCGAAGGAGTTTCCACCACCTCCATCACCAGCAAACCACCTCAAACAGCCCCTCAGCCATGCAGGAACGCTGGGCGGTAGGCCGGAGCCGCTCTCATCAAGGCCTGATTAGGGCTGCGAGTGGGCCGTCGGTCATGGACCAGCAGGAAGAAGTGGCAGGGGCAATGGTTTCCAGACTAAAAGAGTGGTAGCTATTGACTGTGTGCAAGCACTTGGAAGCATTACGGTTGAAGTCTTGAATGTGACATCACCTAAACAAAGATGAAATGCAGCTCTGTTCTCCCCGAAGGCAGAGGCAGCGGTTTACGGTGATGCCAGCGCAGGCCGCATGTGGAAACGCTGCTGTGCACACGTGCACGTGTGCCCACGCGTACGCCCTCACACACGTAGGCATGCCCACATTTTCCTCTTTTTTTCTTCTTCTCCTTCTTTGATGCACAGACGCACGCAACGTGCAACCACAACCGGCTTTGACAAAAGGAGAAAATATCCTTCGGGAAAAAAAACATATATATCAGACGCACGAGTCTAGTTTAAAAGATTCCCAGACATTCCTCTGTCTGACTTCGAAAAATCTCCTTTCATATGAGTTTTTATCTTCTTTGATATCAGATAAACTGATAAATCCTGATGACAGAATGATAACCATTAGATGCAAACACCACTGAAGCTGAAACGATGTGCTGAAATCCTTTTTTTTAGATTTCCCTCGCTCTGATCACAAACAAATTGACACCCCACTTCCCTGACACTCTCTTTGCCTCCTACTCTCTCTCACACACACACACACACACAGCAGCATCTTTCTCTCCTACACATTATCATACCAACAGCTGGGCAAGGACCCCTGCTGACAAACTGTGAGATATTGCCTCATCTGTTAAGTGAATGCTTTAACCATTATCAAGACCCATTTTTCCAGCACAGACACACAGGCTGTCTCATGCAGGGCCCTAATGTTAATAATCAGGCATTAGATGGGACGATGATACTCACTCATAGACCTGGGCCAGGCTAGTCTGGCAATGGAAGGGTTCTGTTTTTTGTTTTTTTCTTCTTCTTCTTCTTTTCTTCCCTCATCAGATCGGAAATTGAAGCCATCCGTCTGCAGAAATGGAGGGGCTTCCAGCAGGGACAGACCAATTGTCCCCTGATGATAACGCGGGTTGCCGGATCTTACCGCCTCGTGCATTATTGATGGCCATCAGTCGGGCGTGTGTCTGACCACATTTAAGTGTCCTCAGCCATCAGTCGGGCGTGTGTCTGACCACATTTAAGTGTCCTCAGCGGGGGTTGGGGGTGGTTGCAGTAATCAAAACACACATACACACAGCACTGTCTCCACCCCCCCCTTACTTATGCGGCCCATCATCAAGCGTGCATGGGCACATCGGAACTGGCACTCACAAGTGATGTGTTGGTGCAAACAAACAGCACAGGAGGATGCAGGGCTGTGCTGTGCATAGGGACCTTATTACAGACACATTTACACTGAGGTGTGCGGAATTTAGTTTCTCGATGTTGAAGCAGATTTTGCTTTTTTTCGCCTGTTGCGTCAGGTTAAGTTTCAATTAAAATGTTACGCACATATATCCAGGAGGATGTGACAACAGAAACAGGACTCAGATGCATCCTCCTCACCTAAGATGCAGGGTTCCCACGGGTGCTTGAATTCCTTGAAAATGCTTGAATTTCAATTCAGTGTTTTCAAGGTTGTGAAAATGCTTGAATTTTTTGTGAAGTGCTTGAAAATGCTTGAAATTTGTGTGATGTCTATCTCAATAAACCAAGAGAAAACAAAAATGTTTCCTAAGCGGCTACGCGCTTGATCCGATGCCTTTACATGCAGAACTCAGTTATCATACTCGCTTGGTGTTCTGCCGAGAAATAACAGTAGACTACTATCGACACCTGATACATTACATTCCAGTAAATCATGAGTGTCTCTTGTCTGTATTTTGTCTTCCTGGGGCTGGTACAAAGCAAAGCATACTGGTTGATCATCAAGCAGCACTAGCATGTATCTTGTTAATGGACAGGGGCAGTAAGTGTGGATTGGGTCTGTGTGATGGTCCTTGCTGTGAAAGGTTTCCACACACTGAAAAGAAATTACTCGTCTGCTGATAGACATACTTTAGCCCCCTTCAGGCATTTGTCACTGTTATTGCGCTATGGTAGTTACACAATACACCGCTCACAAGCTGAGAATACAAGCCAATTCACAATTAGTTAAAAATCAAAACAGTCAATCTACCACCATATGAAATAATGCTAATTAGACCCATATTATTATGCCATACAGTGGCACCGCTGCGCTTCCCATGACCATCATGGCAAACACAACTAGTAGGCTACCTATTTAAAGGTGCTGGAAAAATGGAAAAACTGGTGCTTGAAGGTGCTTGAAAAGTGCTTGAATTTGTTCATGAAAAAGGTGTGGGAACCCTGAAGATGGCACGTGCATGTCTTCTTTTAAATCATCGTCTCGCAGGTATCACCAATTCTGTCATCACAACTTGTGATTTTGTTGGTTCGTTCTGTAAAATCAGCATCTATTGCATGTCTGGAAGTGGAACTTCCTGAGGTTTCCTTTCCCAAATCAAGCGTCTATGGACAGGAGGTGTTGAACGTTGCACAGATTATGAAGACCCCTGAGTGCAAACTGTGATTTTGGTTATATAACTAAAGATTTGACTTGCAGCGTACCCTGCTGTGTTTTTATCAGCAGTCATGGTGATACAGAGGGTGGGGAGGCATGCATGGTCCAATCTGGACACTCCAGCTCTTTACATTCTTTATTTTTTATTTTTTTGGCGAGCGGAGCCGTGATACGGCGAATGTGACAGCTTGACATAAACATGAAGCAGACACAGCGAGCACAACATTAAGTTGTATTTGAAAACTCAGCCTGTCCATCAGCCTTTCATCCAACTATGCCAACTTTTCCCTCTCGGCCAAAGTGCTACATTTTGTCTTTGTCTAGCTTTTTTTTTTCCCCCACAAAAAAAAAAAAAATGCATAAAAACTGACAGAAATGTACCTGCAGTGTTGTTGCTGATGGTGGGCCTTACTTCTGTCACAAATTAAATCATCATGGAGAGCCAGAGTAGTACCGGCTGTGCACAAACAGGCCTGAATGTTTTCAGTTCAACACCCAAGAAGGAAAAAGAGATGTCTCGAGTCGACGGTGTGGTTTTCTGAGCTGGTCAGTCGAAGTAAGTAAGTAAAGCTATTGGCTTACAGAGTAAACAAACGCCAAATTATTTCTTCTGCAAAGCAGAGTTTCTGCAGGTCGAGCTAGTTTCAGCTTTGGCTGACGAAACAGTTTATTATAGGACACATATGATGCCAATTTATGGATTTTGTTCCCACTAACTGATAAGCACATAGAAACAAATGCATACACGTGTTTGCACGCTGCATGTCACACCAGTATTGTATAACCGCCTTGTATGGATGCCGAGAGCTGCTGTGTACGCAGCATGCAGCACGCGTGCAACACATAGAACAACAACGACGTTACTTATGGGCTCGGGTGGCGCACAAACAAGGTAGCAGCTATAAAAATGATTTAAAAGGCAAATAAATCACACATTAGAAAAGCAGCGCTTTCTTTCCGCAGTCGGAATGGACTGCACACCGACGCTTAACACAAACTGGGAACGATCAAATCACTCAAACACAAATAGAAAAAGCAGACACCATAAAAATCAGCAGCAGCAGCAGCGGCGCTGATCCACTCTTGCAGCTCTCGCAGGTGAAAAACATCTGTCTGACATACAGTTGTTTTATTCATTCTCTTTCATCAGCGGAGCCCACCTGCCATCCAGTCTACCTTTACATTTCCTCGTTTTATAATAACAACAACAACAACAAAAAAAAACCTGGCCGCCGTGAGAGAGACAGGTGTGTGAGCCAGCTTGCAATGCTTCCTGCGCCTGCTGGTAACAGAGACTCATCTATAGAGCCAGCAGGGGCTTGGTGTGACCAGAAGGGAGGGTTTACACTTGTGCAGCACACACTATTCCCGTCAGATACCCTGTCACGAAACGGCACAGACATCGAGCAAACATAAATAAGAGGACACGACAGAGCGGGAGGCAAACTAGTACTGATGTAACACGTCTGGGTCTGTTCCTCTGAGGTTCCAAACATGCAAATACAAAAAAAATCTGTCTCTTCCTCTTCGATCACTGCATTTATAATTAATGAGGAGATTTATGTTTTACATACAACATGATCCTGGAGTTTCCTGTGATATCCAAATTCACCCCTTTATTTATGAAAGGACCGGAGCATTAAGAGGAGAACAAGACCAAACCTGATCTTGGCTTGGATAAAGGCGACGGACGTGAGGTGTAATTGACTGATCTGGGGGAAGCAAACCTGATAGGGCAGCTGAACAGGGCCCCAGCGCAACACCACCTTTGTTTAACCGGTCATTACCCCCGTGTAAACCAGCACGGAGTTCTCCTCAGGTGCGTCGGCTAATCTCCCTTTATACCTGCGGTGATAAGATAGACTCCCTCTTGATCCCCGTGTTTCCTCCTGCCATAACTCTGGGGCTGGGCCTGTCACAGCATGTCTGACATCTGTCAGACAGAGGAAACAGTGGAAAGAGAGAGGAGGGGGGAGAGGAGCATGATCCAATGAGGCCCTAAGATGTAGCGGCTTTATTCGGCATGTAGCAGACCTTTACATCCTTCTGAAACCAGTTTAGATTTTTCATGTTAATTCATTTTAGGATCTAAGTATGGATTTAAAAACACACTTTCACAATCTGAAAAACGACTTCCTCTGAAGCAGTCGGTCACTTTTTGATCTCCGTTTTGTAGAATCTGGGGAATTCCACTGAGACAACTCTTCCTTTATAGATGTGTACAGACTTTTCTTTATCTTTCTTTCTAACCTAATTCCACATATATATGTATATGTAAGTCTAAATTTACTGTATGCTGTGTTTATTTTCTGTCATTTATATCTTCTGCCAATAGCCTCTGACCCGAGGTCCAGAGTCAGTTCACCCAATGTATGAAAAACTGGCTTTCATTTTGAAATTTATGCAACAGTAACATGTTTTTTTCCCCCAGAAACAGTACGCCCATTATGCTGGATGATTCACTGAACTTGCTGTCAGTGGTTTTTATGGGGACTGCATTGTTACAGAAAGTAGCTCCGACAAGCATCTCTGATCTCAAGGTCTATGAATTATCGAGGGGTAACCAGAACAAACTCAGAAAGGGACCTGCAGATAATAACACGCAATCCGAAGTGTTTTAAACCCCACACACACCCTGACAAAGAGAGAACACCATTGACGGCAACAGCCTCAAAAACCACATTTTCTCCAACAGCACCCTGCGCAGCCCAACTGGAGTCCTGGATTTGGTCACGTTGGGGACCCGTGATGACCTCTAACTGAAATTCAACTTAAAGATCTTAAAACCTGGGAAGAAAACCCCGAAATATCTGCAACCATGTAGGTAATTTGAGAGAACCTGCACCTAAACAAGGGGTGCAGCACAGGCAAAAGTGCAAGATCGCGTGTGAAGCCAACCACCGAGCCACCGTCTTTTTAAAGAGCTGCCGCATGTTGAGCTAGACAACTAAATTTTTAATGCCGCGCCCCCCAAAGCCCCTCCTGCCATGTTTCCAGACATTGTGACAAGCCTGTTTGGATACTGCGCAATTGCTTTGCAGCAGCTTGAAGCTAATATGATCAAACACACCACATAGCAACCTGCTCTGGAGGTATGGTGTCAAGGGATGGGAGGGGAAGGGGGAGAAGGGGGTCTGCATCAGAGAAGGGGAGGGAGGCGCTGAATGGGACGAGTCAATAGGGGGTTCGCGTGTCTAGTGCTGCCAGGTGTCTGTTCCCATCCCAAAGCCCAAAGCAGCAGCTGACTGTACCCATAACAGCCCAGGAGGTACCCTCGATGACAATAAGACATCATCTGCAAACGCTACAATTACCCCCTGTCACTCCGCTGAGCTTCTCTGTTAATTACACAAACCATTTCCTTCAAGATGGCTCGCTTGGCTGCCGGCCCAGAAATCTATCATTCCTGTATCTGCATCTGTCGGATCCATGAACAGGTTAATCAGGTTAGTCATGAGTTAATACAGGTGGGCTTGGATTCAGGGGGACAAGCTGGGCACTCGCCAATAGAACATGCTCCACTTCAACCTGCCAAGCTGAGCTTCTTTTTTTCCATCATTCACACCACATCCTGTTTGTCTTCCTCTCCGGTGTGTCTTTCAGTGCTCCAGCTGAGCAATTATCCAGCTCCAGACTTGTGAATATCAACCATGATTCCTGATGAAAAGCAAGTCGCTACCTGCATGTGGACGGGGAAGGCAGGGGTGGTGGGTGCTCGAAAACCACATGCTGCTCTGCTTCGATGGATACTGATAGCTCTGTTTGCACAGCGTCGTATCGTGTGCAGTAATACTGGACTGCTGTTTACTTTGTGCGTTACATTTTTCCATTGGGGGATAAGTGGCTCTTTGGAGAAGCAATGCCACTAGCGTGCACCACCTCCTCCTCCTCCTCCTCCTCTACTCCCCCATAGCGGCATTAGCCGATATTTCCAACTGGCATCGCCTCAGCCACATCTGTGTCCTTGTTTGGACATCGTCATTGTGTCTGTTGTGGCAGACTTGAGCCCTCTCTCTCTCTCTCTTTCTTTCCCCCACGGAAACATAGCTGGCATGTTGGCACACAAACCACGTTAATCTCTATTTACCCCCAAATTAATTCTTGTGTGGAAAGATACCTTCTTTTTAACCGTACGTTAATGTATTTATCCCCTACGGACGGACAGGAGAGGTATGTGGCTGACAGGAAGGAGATGGTTTAAGCCACCTTTTTTTATTTGCCCCAACATCACAGCATGCATTCTGTGGGGGATTTCTGCTATGTTCCACTCATTACAGCCCACCTCTTCCTTGGGGGTTGGAAAGCACGAACGGGATTATTCGTTAAGTTCAGCCAATACAAATTGGGATGGGAAGTTTAATTGCTTATGAAAAAATGTTTGATTCCATCCAAGTCAGCCTCAGTAAATTGAATTTGGTCTTAAAGATACAGTGTACTGTTTCATACTGGTTCCATTTCAACTTATTGACTCTTCTCTTATTTGAATTTGAGTTTTTTTTTGCAGCAGGGATCTTTTTAGTTGTTTTTTTGTTTACCCTAAAAGAGAGTAGACCCACGCAAACCACCAGCAGGATGTGTCAGTCAGATATAGAGCATCTGTACCCCTGAGAACACAAAGAGAAAACAATGATTCAGAGCTAATTTTAACTTTGGGAATCTAGAACAGTCCAAGTACCCAACTTGTAACTCGGTACAGTGTACAGTATCTTCAGTGAGGCTGCACACTCACAGACGGCACAAATCTTAACATGGCATTATTCTCTTTTTAAATGATTTTCACGTTGCGATAAGCTTTTTTATTATTATTTTTCATTTATTTTGTTGGAAAAACGACCCTTGATTACTTCCTAGCTTCGTTTTACTGGTTTAGTTGCAAGTTAAAGAACATTTTAGTAAATATTGAACTGAAATAAGCTACAACTTCGTCATATAACTGATCACAAAACAGGTTTTTGTGATCTGTAACTCTGTGTGATGTTTATCTGTTGGAATACATTCCAATATATGAATTGCCAAAATCTCCACGACCGAGAAAACTTCACCCACAATTTTTGCTGTGGATGTCAACATCCCCCCATCCATGGACAGGTTTGTAAATACATCACCTGGGATATTGTGAATGGGAGCCCTGTTAATACACAGAGGTGTTTCAGAGCCTTGTAAATAAACAGCCCTGGAGGTGTATCTCATTATGAGCCATAAGGAAACATTGGCTGCTTTTATAGGGACTGAGGGTGTGTGTAATGGGGAGGGGAGAGAGGAGGGGTGGGCATTTCCGATAAGCAGGCAGACCCACCGCTACCAGCAACCAAACCTCCCACACAGCTACGGGTCACCTGAAACCACACAGACCCCCCACTTCCATAACCACAGTGCCAGGCTGAGCAGGAAACAGAAAAACAAAAAATTAGCCAAGACATTTGGCCCGGTCCTACACATCACACACGCCGTCCGCCTCCGCCGCTCACTCGATCTCACCACATGTTTTGAATGGGAGGCTCGATACAAATCTTGTTTTAGTTTTTTGCACGCGTCACGAGAAGTGTAAATATTAAATGGTCACATGCTCAACAAACATACTGTTCTCACCTAAGTGTGAACCGCAAGAGGCTGAGACAGAGCCGTGCTGGATACGTGGAAGCCTTTTCCATTGTTTGAGATGCTCAACTTACTCAAATATTTCTGTTTTCGTGGGGGTCTACTCCGGTTTGAGGGCCGATTCAGTCGATTAAAGTTTAAATGTCTGATAAAAAGTACAAAAGCATGATCACTAAATCACTGTTAACATCAAATTCTGGATGTTGACGCACAAAAAAAATGACAATAACCCTCGGTAACCTTTGGTATGGCGTGTCGAGAACATACTAACTCTTTAGGGGCTCGTACTGCGTCAGGAGTGTGTGTTCACTTCAGTGAGCCAAATTACACCGAGCTGAATTATTACATGACCACAGAGAATGCGCAGACACAGACCTGGCAAGAGCATAAAGAGAAATTTGCATGGCATAAATGTATTTTTCTGTTTTATATACTGAACTAAGATGGCTAAACTTTAACCCGGCAATCCACCCGGCAGTGGAAGACACACTGGCTGTACAGCATATTCAAATCACAAGATTCATCTCCTTTAAGCCGACAGATGTGGTGTTAATAAACAGGTGAGGGTCGTAGCTGCGTATCGGTGAAAGTTTTGCAGGAAGTTTGGAGTGTAGCAGCATCGAGCACACAACAGAAGGTCACCAGTTTAGATGTATGAAGGAAAATAAAGCCGGCTGACTCATGAGCCCATTGCTTTAGAGCTCACTGTAGTGTTGGATGAATACAAAGTGTGTGAATACATATGAATCCTCTGTTCGATGGAAATAAATTCCATGAGGATGTACTACTTATATGCAATTTCTCTCAACTGAATGGAGGATTCATGGTAGATCGGGCGGTGAATGTAAATGTGTGTGTGTGTGTTTTTTGTGAAGGGCATCAAATCAACCTGGTTTGCATTGAGCCAAAAGGAAAAAACCCAAAACAACAGCAGCATGATAAAGTGTCAAGCCTTCATTAATTAAAACAAAGATCCAGTACACAACAAACAACAATCGGAATAAGACCAGGAAACTAACATCGATCCAGATTCTGCACATAGAGGAACTCACAAGAGCAGAAATGATCAGGATTAACAAAGCCAAGACACTAACTCAAAACATTCATGTCAGTAAAAAGCAGTTAGCACTCAGTTTACCTTGGATTAGTGCAGCAGAGGTTCCTGGTTCCTTGGCAGAGTGGAGGCCTCCTGCTACATCATGGACAGAAAAACATGATCTCCGGTTTAAAGAGGTCCCGTGTGGCCCAAGGCTGATGTGAATGAAGGCATTAGAAGAAGAATACAACACATATTTCCTCCACAAAGTCGTCTTGAAGTGACTTGATCAGACTTTGACAGGTGAGTTTGCTACTGACATGCTAGCAGCCATGCAGCATCAAAACAGAGTGGGCGGGGCCATCAGAGCTTAAAAGCACACCTGACTGCAAAGGTGTGTCAGATAGACACCTGTCCATAAAGGAGAACCTGCGGTGGCCACAAAAACACAAAAACATTCTCACTTACAGGTGATTAAACACTAATCAAAACATAGTTATGCATATTATATTTGATTTCTGCCATATTCTGTAAGCAGAGTCCCGTAAATCTTGAACCGTTAAAGAAATCCAACAGCGGCCTGTGTCCGCATTAACCTCTCCAAATGACCCACAGAATATAAAATGTAACAGTTTTAATGGATACATAATGAAAACAGAGGACATTTTGTCTGGAAATTGATGCTGCTGTCGAATTTCTTAAGCCTAAATCTTATTTTCAAAGCACACAAAAAATGTTTTAATTCACCTCAAATTATTAGTGTGGACACAGACTAAGCCTTTAATGCTGAACATGCCCATGTGATGTTTTGCCTGCGCTCACATTAATGGTAAATAAGGGAAATGAACACACTTGAATTATGGATGTGTCCTCAGCGAGGGATGCGTCATAGAGCCGCTCGCCGTGCCAACGCTGAGAATGACTTCAACATTTTTTCTGCTAAACCAATAAAAGTACAGTTAATGCCCGGCTCTGCTAGTACGCTTAATGTCACAGCTTTTATGAGAGAATTTTTTCTTTCATGAAATCGAAGCGTAAAAGGTAGTATTCATTAAAAAAAAAAAAAAAAAAATGCTTAAATCTGAGGGTGGGATTTGACATTTAAATCCTAAAAACTCTGGGAGGGAATAAAAGTCAGACACAAGAGGGTTTTTTTTTTGGTAAAATATATACTTTTTTATTTATTTCTTCATACAAAGAAATATTATGAATGTTCAGTATTTAATCATCTAGAAACATCTGTTCCATTTTGCTTTTGCATTGTGTAAAATTAATTCCTTTGATGTACATACCACAAAATACTTGATTTACATGTCTTTTTTTCATTTTGTACATACAGATTTCTCTAGTCTAAATACATAATATATGTGGGTAAGACAAACATTTCTAACGTTTTTTTTTTTTCTTTTCAGATCTCAAAACAGGTTGAATAAAACTCAACCATAACCGATGCAGCAACATGGACTAAACCCACGAGTGCCAGTTTGTTTGTTTTTTTTTTTTCAGATATTCCCTCAGTTACATGACCATAATTCAAATGCAGTACTCCATCAGTTACAGGGGAACATGTCAGACTTTCCTTCCAGCTCGCTATCAGAGGTCACCATAAATGCTTTCTTTTAATTATTATTATTACAATCAAACATTGCACTAAGGAGAGAAGGGGGGGATGAAGGCTTACTCCGCATAAATTCTCACAAGGAGTGCCATCGCTCAGGCAGAGAAAGTAGAGAATAGCACTCTAAAAAAACAAAAATACAGTGTAACGAGCCTCCATCTCCCCTGCTACCAGCCGTCGGTTTGAGGCTAAACCAGGCGGCTGGTTTCAACTGGAAAATAAGAGGAATAGCTGAATTAGGGTCATTATCTGTTTTAATGACAGAAGCAGGCTAACTGTGTTGGATTGGAGAGTTAAAGAGGCACAACATTTTTCTTAAGTTCAAAAAGGGGAAAAAAAAAAGGGGGACGATCAAATTCAACTCAAACTTTAAAATTGATTCAAGGGACTATTTTTTTTTTTTTTGTATGAGGATTGTGTACATTCAGTCTGGGCCCTCCTCTGGACGCTAATCATCCCTTCCCATCATTCCCTGCATTTTCATAACGGCCACCACATCGAGCATGCATAGCACAGCGTATCACAGCATAACGCAGCATAAGCATGGCCGCCTCCCTGTGCCCTTATTATTATTATTATTATAGTGCGCCGACCCCGCTGCGAAGAGACGGGGCCAGCACATCAAAGAATGATAACTACGCGCTTTCTCCCTCTTGCATATCAAGAATTCAAGTAGAAAGACAAAAAAAAAAAAGAAAAAAGAAGAAGCAATGCAGGGGGAAAAGCAGAGATAGCGATTGAAGCTGTGATATCAACCCAAAGTTTTTTTTTGGCAGCAAGTACAGATCTGGTGTGGAGAGATGAGACGTGTGAGGATGTGGAGAGTGAATAAGGCATAACGTTAAGATATATAGGCCATGGACGATGGCACACGAGGCTTTCTGACGACACTGCAGAGGTTAGACGCTGAACGCCGCCTGAGGCAATTCTTGCTGTGCTGAGAGCGCTTCACAAAAACCTTTCCACCTCCTTTGATGTCTTTAGTTTGGGATCTAACATTGGGGGCCTCTTCTGTTTGAAGAGTTTGCCTGTTATCTTCTCTACCTTCATGCTCCAGTTTCTGATAGATATGCCTCGGCTACCTCACGCAAAGATTCTGCATCATACCGTGAAAACAAGGCACGCGCTCCACACCCCGCCGACCCGCCGACCCGCGCTCCGGCTCCGCTCTCTCCAGGAAAATTTGATTGAGACTTTGCGTGACCTTTGAACCGAGCGGATAGGGCAAGAGCCTGGCTCTCAGCCAAACGCCGCTTCTAATGGGGAGTTAGAGAGCAGTGGCTTGATCGATCCGCCAGTTACCTTTACCCGATTAGCATAATGTTAACATGGGCCCTTATGTGGTCCGGGATAGGATTTAACGTTTGATGGATGGGCCATTCATTAGAGCAGGCAGCAGGAGCACTGTGAATGAAAGGGCAGCTGTATACTTTAAGCATGAGTGACACAATGAGGATCAATTAGGCCCTATTGATCTACCTGTTATTGAGTGGAAGGGGACAAGAGATCTGCAGCTTTGGCCAACGCCGGCGCAGGAGAATTGGACTGTGTAAAACTTAACTGGAGGGTTACTGCGCTACAGTGAAACACGTTATAGAAGAATCACACTCAGAGTGAAAAAGGATGATGCATATATAAATGAAGGATGCACATGGATAGGTGTTCTCCACTTCTCTGTGAGCACTCTGTACCCGTATATATATGGTGCTTTTTACATTTTCCACCCTAACTTCTACTTCCGTCATCGCTTGATTATCTGCATCGTGAAGCACCGATAAATCCACTGAGTTTACAGGACCACGCGGGAGGAGCGAGAGAATTCAAAATTAAAATGAGGAATGTTAAAAACAACATGTGGGCCAGATGTTATGTACAAGTATGGTTAGGCAGCTTAGTGAATTAATTGCTTAGAAATAAAAATAAATTATTATAAAATAGATTTCTGTACATTTTACATATATATAGCAATATCTCCACATCTTGCCATTGAATTACAGAGGAAAAAAAATAACTTCTCAACAAATAAACAAAAAAAAAAAAGAAAATGTTCATGATTTTCACATCAATCCCAACCGAAGTTATGTCCTGTCATCTGGTAGAACTTCATGTTGAAGGGTCTGTAGAAGTCCCGTAGCCTCTGCACCACCTCAGGGTCAATGTTCGGGTGGGTCCGCCCTTTGGTTTTGCCCAGACAGTGGGGCTTGCTGCTGCCCTCAGCCTTCTTCAGGCACGGGAAACCCTTGGTCTGGTTGAAGTAGAAGTGTTTGTCTGTGATGATCCTCTTCAGACCCAGGAAGTCCTGCACGCGACCTAGCTCACCGGCCGGGTCGCTGATTAGGCGCTCGCCGCTCACGAACAGGATCTGGTCCATGGGGAAATACTGCAGCCAGTTGTCCAGGTGTTTGGCATAGATGCCGATCTGGATGGCACTCCACGAGGTGTCGATGAGCCCCGTAGTCCTGTTTTTGAAGGTGAGGCTCTCGAACGAGGGAATGTCAGGCTTCTTAGACAATGTCTGCGTGTAGTCCGAGATAGCCCTGGTGACGGGGTCCCTCACTACCACGATCAGCTTGGTGTCCCGGGACATGGCGGATATCCTGGCTGGAGCCTCTCTGGTCACAAAGTAGCTGGGGGTTTTCTCCATGGTGATCTGGCCTTCAAGGGTCTTGGGCATCAGCTCCCTGCAGAGGACAAAGAATGAGGACACAAAAAGGGGGTTAGGAAAAGGGTAAGGTGGAGTAAGGACTTGCATAATGTAATCAAGTTGATGGAGTGTACCATGCTCTGTAATCAATGACTCACTGAGCCTGTTAGGTCTTATTATAGGGCTCGAAAACATATTAGTGTAGGCAGCTCTCCAACATCAACAAGCTCACTAACTCATAAGATATCTCACTTCTGACAGAAAACAGAAAACCCTTATTTACTGCACAATCAAGCACAGGAAAACATTTAAAGGAATTTCTAAACATGACCGACCCTGGATTTAACCATATTAGGGATTAGGAGCTTGAGTTTTCCCACCTCTGCTCGTACTCCACAACCTCCAACCTCCACTCCATTGGTAGCTAACTGTACTGTAAATAATCCAATGTGTGATTTCCATTGTCTGATGTGTCTTGAGTTCATCTTTCCCCAAACCTCGCTGCTGGATGTAATGTTCCAAAGTGGTCAGAGTTCATCAAAATTCATCCAGCTTCTTTATACCGTTGGAGCAGCGTTGCATTGCTGACTCAGGCGTAGCCACGCTACGGTGTCCCCACCCCCGTCTACATCCCACAAAAATATATTTTTTTAAACGCTACAGTCCTGAAAGATGATGAGGCTTGTTTCAGAAAGGGAATCTGTTTCTCTGACAAGGGTGGGTTTGGTTGTGGGTGAGTCCTGGCTGATGGGGTTTTTGCACAGATATGTTACATGCAGACGTATAATCAAGAGGTACTTGAGAACAACTGGTTTTGAAGGAAAAGTGAATGTGCTCTACTCTCTCAGCATTAGGTTTCAGAATTGGTGGCCAACCGCACAGTCTAGATTATGGCGGAGGCGATAAGAGCGGTTTGACTGACATTGGGAGAGTGGATCACCTTTCTCTTATTGGCGCTCACCCCAGGGAGAACACTAGCCCGTGTGATGTACGTGGGATCAAGTGTGTTTCTGGTGCTGGCTGACTGGAAACTTCAACAGCTAAAACTGTTTGTTCTGTTTCGTCACGGGAACAGTCAAATCAAAAAGACAATCGCAGGCACCGACGACCAAAAATAGCAAATAAGCAATTTAAGGCACTCAAAGGAGAAAGAAACAAAAGGAAGGGAGACATTCTCACAGATAAGAGTCCTGTTAGCCCGTCCTGCCCTCAGCTTCGCCTTTGTTGTTGAGGCTATGGCACTGATACACCATTGTGTAGACGGCACAATTGTAGTCGATCCCATTTAAATACTGTGTAATCCAACGCAACGAGTATTTACATTCTGATAACGGTGAAAACTACGATGTTGGACCCATTCTCTACACTAAAAAGTCTGTAATACTCGACTCATCCCTGGAGCTTCAGCTATTGCTTAAAAAAAATATACTCTAAAAGCTGGAATCTAGTTCATGTCCATCTAGCTCATGGCTAATTCATGTAACATCGGCTCTCCATCAATGCACATATGTGTGTGCCAGGATGAGGGATGGTGGTGGGGGGAAGAGAAAAAACCCAGGGTAACATCAGGTAACCAATAAAACGCCTCATGGAAATGGTGTTGGCAGATTTGTGTAATCCTAATGCAGTGCCAGTGATCTAATTATGATAATATCTTCTTGATTGCTGACACATCAGAGGGATGAATGGAGTCCGGGCCTGAGCTCATTAATACGGTATTGAAATCAAAACAGATACAGCATGTGGTTTTATGCAAGAGCATGACAGATCTTTTCCGCCAGCACACCATTTCTGCAGATATGAACGCAAACAACAACACTATCAGCACGCGCGCATTAATTCCCCGCCACAACTTAAAACTGTTTATACAGCACCTCTTGAATGTCTTCAAGGAATATAAACCAAACACGCTCGACTTAAAACCGTCATTCTCTCGATGCAACAATGGTCGATGCTGCCTGCGAGCTTTCTTGTCACTCCTTGTGCTAACATACAAAAAGAGTCCAGAGCCGACACAGAAGAGGCAAATGGCTTCCCATCTAATCCGATTTCAAAACGACAATGCGGCGCGGAGATAGGGAGGAGGCCTGAGTTACAATGTGCATAGTGATAGATTATGCTGATCCAAGCTGAGGGATTTTTTTTTTTTTTTTAAATCAAGTGTTGGGGGTTGGAGGAGCATAAAACAAGGAGATGGTTGGATAGCGAGGGAGAAAGAAAGCGGCAAGGAGAGGAAACCTCTTTTTAAGAAAAAGCGGCAAATCCACAAGAGGAGACCCTCCCCTAATAAAAAAACCTCCACCTCTGACTTTGCCCACTCTCTCCGGCAAAGAGAGAAAAAAAGGGGAACAGAGGAGGGGAATTTTAGTGGGACAAGTAGCTCTTAGAGAAACAATGCCTATTATGCTCTTTTTTGATTTATGAGGTGCTGCTTTTAAAGATTCCGTCAGCAAACAGGCAATTCTGTGACACCGGGCTCCTCTTTTTTTTTTTTTTTCCTGCGTCTCTTTGAAAGTGAGCCATTGTCCGCCCCCCCCCCGCCGCCCCGAGCGGAGGGGTGAGCAGGGCAGTGGTCAGGGCAGAGGGGCCGGGGATGGGGATGGGGGGCAGGGTAGAGGAGAAGGAGGATGGGGCGGGTGGGTGCTTATAGAGGGTTGAGTGGAGCACTTCTCTGTCCTTCTCAACCTCGAGTGAGAGAAGCCTTTTGGAGAGCTCTTAAGTGGAACGTGTGCCCAAATTGCCCTGCAAACCCCCCCTACCCCTTTAGAAAACAAGCAGGACTTCTACTGTCTAACACAGTAAAAACTGTAAATAACAAACCTCAGAGATCATGATGCCAAACTTCCCTTGCTTGCTTGTACTTTCACATGATTTAGGCTACGTTTACACGTAGCCGGGTATGTTGAGAAACGAATACACGTAGCCGGGTATGTTGAGAAACGAATATTTCCCTCCCTCCGTTTCCAAAATAACATCGTGCACATAGCATCGTTTTCAAAAAAGTCAACCCGCATAAATACGCCATCGAGCGCCGTCATAACTACGCCAAGCCTGTGGGTAGCAGTGTAGGAAGAAGGCGAATCCTCTGCAAGCCAATCAGAATAATGCTTCCATGAGCATCCTCATAGCAACAAGTAAACATTGGTCGCGCTTTTGGCGCATCCGCTGCCTAAAACTCCGTTTATCTCAATTTACACGCAAACGCAAAACCGGAGTTTTCCAGAATCTCCACTCTCGCCGGAGTTTTTAGAAAGATTTGTTTTCAGAGGCGAATTCACCGTTTGCGTGTAAAAGATCGGTACAAACGAATGGAAATGTCTCCGTTTTTAAAAATAACCGTGTACGTGTAAACAGGGCCTTACTGTATATCTGTCAAGTTTTTCTCCCCCCCCCCTCCCCTCCCCTACATGCCTCTCTACACCTTTGTCCACTGAGAATATTCCCAAGTTAAAAGGCATGCCAAAAAACAGCGATAAGACACAAAGCAGAAGCCCTTGTCACATGACAGCATCAAACAGGGGCCGGGGCGGAGTGGCCCTTTGGCCCTCTGTTTTAAAGAGCCCTCATCCCGGTGGAGATAAACGGCATGCAGGAAAAGGGTTATTTCTGTCTTGATGCTTCTGCCTCCCTCCTGTCATGTTTGATTTGATGATAACGGGCTGCCACTGAGCCGTCTGTGTCGCAGCATCCCTGACAAAATGACTGCTTTGCTCATAGACAAAAGGCGAAAAAGCTATTTGGCGCATGTCTGTCGATTTTCTGTTCGATACAAAAGGTCTTCAATTGTCTCACATGTCTGGATGTTGAAAGCATTTGAATCTCAAATTAGGGTTTGTTTATTTGAATACAGACAAATCAGGAGGCATTTTGTATCTACAAGTGAAGGGAGGGCGTGGATTTACTCTCTTTAGGGCATTTAAAGCTCGAGATGTCTGGTTTCTATGGCTTGAAGACCCCAGAGCGAGTTATCTCCTCGTGGGAGGTAACACCATGCAAAACAACACCGTGCACTGAAGCAGAGGCTGAATTAACCAAGACAATAAAAACAAACAAATGAGCCACTTTTTGACTTCACATTAAACAACTCCACTGATCCCCCAAAGGTTCCCTCGACCCCTGACAGTCAGGCCCTGAGGTCCGATAGCAAAGTGACACTTCACAAGCCGGGGGAAGAAAGAGAGGGAGGAAATGAAGGGAAGGAGGACTGAAAGGCTTCCTTTCTTTCTTTTCCAGAAGGGCCTCTTAACGCCGGGCCCTTCACATGAACCGATGTGGTGGACGTACAAACGTTTTCAGGAAACACAAAGAAACATCTTTATTCCTCGTTGGACGATAAGGATCGTGATCGCCGCTTGTTCGTTCGCAGCTATAACGTGTCCTAAATCGAATTGTTTCCACCCCCGGAGACAGGCATTCGGAGTGTGACATGCAAATTCAAAGAAAATGCATGTGTTTTATAACGCAGTCTGTGAAATCTGATACTGTAAAAATACATTTCCACTATGAAAAGGACGTAGATGACGCGTACAGATATAGAAGGTATGACGCAAGAATTCACGGATGAGTCAAAGTGTTCATTAATAACTAAGCGTTCCCTTTTACAGCTCGCAGTAGGAGAAGCCTACATGCCATGAAATGGGAGTGAAGTGAGCAACATGTTTATGTAACACGCATAGCGACGCACACATGCACACACACACTACGGCTACTACAAGGGGAGGCGGGAACGCACGCCTCTGCCGGCTCACTGAGTATTTTCAAAGTAGCATTTAAGCACATACAGAAGCCAGACGTTTTTTTTGAAATATACTCCACTGTGCCTGGAGTCTGACATTATATTTAACCACAGAGCATGGCTTTGGCTGTAAATTAAAAAGAATAGAGAAGATGGTTTATGGCCGCTCTAGGCCGGGGGGCCACTCCGATGCAGAGAGGGAGAGAAGAGCTCCAGTCACAGAAGCTTCATCTGGTCTCTCTTTCGAGCACTCGGAGTCCAGGTGTTAGTATGCGGCCACTTAGAGCTTTCTGACAGTTCATTTCCTGGCTGAGAAGAGCCAGAGATCCCTGCTTTAAAAAGTGAGATCTTGCAGGTGCGTATGTATCTCATAATGTCTCTGTTTTTTTGTGCTGATAATGTTTACAACAAAATATGCACCTGCTCCTGAAGCGAGCCTCCATAGCTTCACACATGCTCGTAACTTAATCCCCCCTAACCTCACCCGCACGATGAACCCTGAGTGATGCCACAGCTTCATCAACCCGATCAGAGTCAACTGTCAGTGCTCGCTCCCCGAGCCCGAGGTTTCAAATTAACAGGCTTCACTGAATAATGGTGTCACTGGAAACTCTGGAAGGTGGCTGAGTGGAAGCCCCTCCGAATCATCTGTCTGCTAAAAGGATTAATAATGCAGGATGGTCCTAGTATCACACACTCAGACCTGGACAGAGGGGCCCTGCGTGAGATAGTGCATGTCATGCTGCTATAAGGAGCAGAGCTGTTTGAAAGCTAAAAATTCCACCACCAGATTACTGAGAAAGAGGCCTCTCAGTATGAACACAGCCTCTGCAGCATGTTTTCTATCACATCTCTGTTGCTGGACTAAAGAAACTGTTTAGAAAGTCCAAGGAGGATGATTTCTTAGCTGAAATGCTGCAGACTGGGTATTGTTTACCTCGGTTCCCAGGTCAGTGTCATATCTAAATTTAAATGCTATACAAATGCATGTCCTTGTGAATAAAACAGGCCAGGAAAAAGGAGGCGTTTAAGGCTAGGGTGCCTGTGGAAGTAGTTTTAGGCAACAGGTGACAATCACAGTAGTGATTGCCTACTATAAAGAATCACAAGCCTGAAAGGTTAGGAAGCAGTGGCTGAGATGAATTCTCTGCGTAGTAGAAGATTGAGGCTCGTTTTGTTTTGTTTTGGATAAAAGTAGACTTCAGGCACAATTGGAAAAAAATAAAAGCTTTGGTTTTACAGTACTTACTGAACATTTGTACTAACAAGAGGGAAAGACGGGAAACGGCCACAACGGAATCTAAGGTCAAAGTAAATGAAGTGGCTCCCATTTTAAGCTTTTCAAAGAACAACTCTGAGTGCAATGGCCAAACCGGTACCAGCCCTCATCTTGTTTCTTGCTCAGTGACACTTTGACACGCAAACCATGCACTGGCGTCCTAATCTGGTTGATAAATGCAGCTCCCAGACCCTTAACTCCATCAAGAAGTTGCACTATGTCAGAGCGGCCTGGGAATCTACTGACCCTCCATGTAAACAAAGCAGTTAACCCGACCGACGCAACCCGTCCATCCATCATTTTTCAACTGGAATCGGGGAGTCATGCTTCGCCAGAGTGGAGCATTTTTTATCACGGCGTCTCTCCGAGTGTGTGTAGGGGAGGAAGAGTGAATGACAGAGAGAATGCAAGTCGAACGAGGGAGGAAGAGACAGAAAGAGGGAGAGAAGGGGAGTCGGGCCCTGCGGTCACAGACCATCCAGACTGGTTTCGGGCTCATTCCCAGCCTGGTTTTGGAGGCAACATCAGACACTGGTAGAGTAGAATAAATAAATAGAGAACAAACCACCACATATAATGTCATAGACTACATGTCAAACACCCCAGCAGCATATTACCCCCAGCCACAGCTTCAGATACCCCCTCTGTTATGTCCTGAAAGTACTTAAACGAGGCTGAAACATTCTACTCTTATACCACTGTGGTCGCTTTGTGATGGGCAGCATCGCAGAGGCGTGACAAGCACAAATTATTCAATTCAATAACCAACTATCATTTTTCCTGCTCGGAAAAATCTGTTTTTAAGTATATTTGTTGCTATTTGGCACCTTTTGGAAAACAACGCAGGAATGCATGGAGCCATGAGGCTTTCTCAAGGCCCGGAACCACATCGGCCTGTGGCCCATAGACGGCTGCCTGGAATTACCGAGTGTTAATAACCCTGCAGTGAAGCGAGGAAGCCCACCATGTGGTATAAATAAAACAGAGGAGTTGGTGAAAGGGATGGTGGAGGGTAGAAAGGGAGAAGTACCTCCTCCCTTCCTCTCATGAATGTGCAACAGCATTCTTACAGAAGTTATTTTCTTCAAGCTTTCAAAGATGTTGCCCAAAAAAAAGAAGTTCTGGCTTAAAATAAGTGAAAGATTCAGTCGTTTTTTGGTAACGCTTAACACAACATCTCGCCGCTTTGTTTGACACGCGATACAAGATGAATCACCTGACACCGCCGTGGCGATCGGACTACTCATTGTTTGAGTTTCCAACGCCAAACACACCACAGACTCGTGCGTGCTCTCCGAAATCCACCACTTGGCAATATTACCCCCAGAATTTGTTTAGCGCTCGTAATCCTTCACTAATCAGTGTGTTTGCTCTGGGTGTTTGCCGAAGGTGTTAGGCCCGGAGTCAGCCGCACATTCCACGGCTCCATCAGTATCCATCAGGGTGCGACTGACTGACAGCTCGGACGGAATAAAGCAATGAACCGTGAAAGGATAAAAAAAACAACAACAATGAAAGGCTTCAGGTGGAGGCTTGGCTTGTGTAGTGTGTGTGTGTGTGTGTCTGTGTGTGTGAGCATTTCTGGATGTTTTTGTGTGGGTGTGCAGGCAGAATCAACCATTCTGACTGATTTCCTGACACTTGACATGCACCAAGAGGCGCGTGACTCCTTGATCTAGCTACAGCGAAGATGAATAAAAGATGAAACAGACTCGAGTTGAACATACATGCCACCACCCCCCACTCCCTAGATGCACACAGTCACACACACACACACACACAGAGAAAGAAAGAAAGACAGGGGGGAGAGAGCAAGCTACTTTGCATCCTGTTTGAATTGGCTGTCATCCGTAACTGCCTGCACACCTTTTTGAAGAGACAGGTGAACTACAAAGTGTGTGTGTGTGTGCGAGTAAGAGAGGGAGAGAGGGGATTTCCTATCTACTGTATGTCACTCAGTGAGCAACGAAACCATCTTCCTGTGAGTCTGGACTGTTATTTAGCTCCCATTACTCACACTGCAGCTGCCACAGGTTAATGGTTTACAAATTCCCGAAGACAGCCTGCCTCCCGAGCGAACGTATAATTAGCTAAATTGAGTAACGATAGCACCAGTCGTGACAATTAACCTGCTCCTCACAGCGATGGAAAGAGTGGCAGCGCAAAATCCTCCGGCAATCCTGCAGTTTTCTTTGGATCCGAGCCTAGATATTGTCTCCTACAATAATCTGCGAGCGCCCCGAAGACAAGATAATTACGCTTAAGAACAACAAGCAAAGGTTTTTTAACCGTTTCTGCGACGACGCGCTGCCAAAAGCAGTCATCGGAGCTACAAGTTGAGGGGTTCGTTTTAGTATTCAAGGGGAGGGAGGGGGGACGATGACAAATGGTTTCACTCCTCCGCTGTATCTCGGTTAGGAGTGAAACGGGATCTGTTCAAACTCTGCCAGGAAGACTGAAGCTGTTCTGTGAAGGGGAGTGAAAAACACATGAAGAAAAAAAAAAGATATTTGAGAAATGCCAGCTTAATAGTAAATGTCAGCCCGTTGGCCAGACGACTTCAAGAGGATGTTTGTTTTCATAAATCGTTTCAACAGCTAAATAAAGTCTCTTCACCGGATACCCACTTGGTTTTCTTTTTTTCTTGCTTTCTTTCTTGTCAGTGCAGTTCCAGAATTAGAAAGTGCTCGCGTCCCTTTGCCAAAATGCACAATCGTTTCAGTTTTTATTCAGATTTGGATCAAATTATAAGTACGGAGATAAAAAATGATCAGGTTACGTGTGCCAGATTCAAGTGAGTAGTAGTTTGAGGAAACATCTTCAATCTACGTCACAATGTGATGAAGGTCTAAGAAAATAATCCACCACTTGTTCCTTATTCCAATTTCAAATCAATTTTTTGGACATGCAGCAGAAATGTGGCATGTTGATAGCAGTGCAGCCGTTTTCAAACACACCCAACGCTCTTTCCAGGACTGCCTTGATTCTGATCACTTAAACAAGGGAGAGAAAAAAACTTAACTCGCGCTGGGAAAATAATTGGAAGTGAGTTGCATTTGGACCCGGGTCATCTTGGAGTTGAGCTGAAAGTGTTCTCACAGCTCTTATGAGCCCAGCAGCTCTCGGGAGTACATCTTAAATGGAGAGAGTGACTAGTGTCGAGCAGCCGCGGTGCAGAGAGACAACTCAGGGCTTCTAATGAGCTCTGCTCTTTTACTGCCAGGCTAATGGAAACCTCGGGAGACCTCGTCGCTCTCTGTCTCCTTCTGTGTGTGTCCTCCTCTCTCTCTCCCAGAGGCGAGCGCACTCTCCAGCACCCTAATGGCTACCTCTGGGACTTAATACCTGGGACAAGTGCAAGCTCCGCTGTCATCACTTTCTCTTCTTCGTCCTCAACTGCATTTTCTTTTTCTCTTGGAAACAGCGTCCCAACGACTTAACCGATCTTTTTCCGCAAGAGCGACGGCGGATAATTAACAAAAAACCGCATTAGCGTTTGTGTCTTCCGGCCTTCTGGGGAAGTTTTGAAGGTGCTAAAGAGTGTTTATTTAGGAGTCTGGAGGAGGGAGGATGTCTGGTTCTGTTCTGACGTTTGCAACAACGTCCAAATTATCACCTTGTAAAAAAAAAAAAATTCACACACAGGCACAGAGGGAGAGTTTGTGCAGCGCGTTCTCCATCCTACGCTTCATTAGACTTCTTTATGAGTATTTGCATCTGCAGAATCAAAGGCATGCAGCAGCAGCAGTGAGTCAGAGTGAAAGAAAGCGCCAACAATGGTTCACACTTTTTGCTGTTTGCATCAACTGTGTGAGTGTTTGACAGCGAGTTCCTGTCAGGCTCTGTGGCTTTTATCCTCAGCTTCAGCAGGAGGTTCCTGTCTGTGGCCGCCATATTGTCCTCTCGCTGGGTTAGTGCTTGCTTGGACACCATCGGGAGGCGAAACCGGGGGCGGACACAGGCCACCACGGTGCATCCCCTCTCCACAGGTCTCCCCTTTCACAATTAACCGCTCGTAATTTGGGGGTGAAAGCCGCCTTTTTTTCTGTTTCACTCCCCATTTTCGGATGAGCCATGCCAGCTTAGGCACCGGGGGGAGAGAGAGAGTCTCCCCCCTTTCTACACTGACCAAAGCTTTCTCGTGGTCAGCGAGGCCTAGCAGCGAGCCCCGCCCAGGACTGGACGAAAACCGACTAGACATGTGACACTATTCTTGCACGTCAGCGGCGCGAGTGCACAGCTGGAGAATTAAGGAAAAAGCCGTTCATGAGGGAGGGATTTCAAAGATGATGTATGGGGGAAGATCCGGGAGGTGCCGAGGGGGAATAATCCACTCATTTGGGAAAACTCAAGGTGGAGGTTTAGCCAACACAGAAGGCACAGTTTCAATCTGCCTGTTTTTTATGTTGGCCACTGCGGCCGAGGATTTGAACGAGGAGGATGTGAACCTGCTGTCAGCTGTACGGTTGGCTGGCCCAGGGGCGCTCGTCCCCCGAGGAGCCGCGGAGTTCCAGGAATCAGGAAACAATCAGAGCGCCAAAGTATCTAATCATCTGAATTCATCTCTGTCCTCTCTAGAACTATAACTGGGTTAGAGCCACTTAAAGTTTCAGCTCTCATTGATTTCTGTCAAATCCAGAGTTTTGAAAACAAAACGAAATAAGGACTCCTTTACATAACTCAGTAGGCTCTGTCGTGCTATTGTTTCCTGCGAGGAACGGCTGTAAAATCCCCACTGGGGCCTTGTAGGATCCAGCAGCTTTCTGTAGCTCTGCAGATGGTCAACACACAGACCCTGTCAACAAGCAGACGTGGGTCTGACCCCCAGTCAAAGGCCCTTAACCCATCTCTGCACATTACCTCCAATCAGGCCTGACAGATCAATACCGGCCATCCCAGAGGAGGCAGCCCACGGCGACATTTGTGTGCGCCGGCTAAAGTGTTTCATTCTTTTCGCGACTGGAGATGAAAATGATTCGTGGCTTCACAGCTGAGCCTGTCGTGGACATAATAACACCTTTCTCTACCTACCGGCTTTCTTCATAACCATGTATGCAAACAATCAACGCTGGATGTTGCTGCGGACAATGACGACGCCTTTCACTGGAGCTCTATAGAAACCAGGTGGCCTCTTTCTAGCCCATTGAGAGGAAGGAAGGAAGGGAAGGAGGGTGAGGTCAGTGGCGACAGAGAGTGGACGGGGTCACCTACATGGAAATAGGAGCACCCCATGCGGCGAGGAGATAAAAGCATGTGCACCCATCCAGAACTGTCCCTGACATGGCGAGGAGCGTCTGACTCCGTCGGGGTGGACTGACTTTCAGATAACGCCTTTTAAACGGTTCAAGTATCCCAAGTCTGATAGCGGAACAGGATTTTTTGTCTCTTTGGGAACCCCCTTCTTTAACAGTACTCCACTTGTCCTTTTTTTTTTTCATGGTGTGGCACTACAAGTAGCTTCTACTGACGCAGCTTTCTGTTTACCTCCACCGAGCTTTATCACAGACTCGATACAAAGGTTGACCCGAGAGACATCCTGCTCAGGGGATGGCGCCGATTCAATCCCGACAGCGACCGAAGCCTAACCTTTGATCATAAACCACATCACACGACGAGGACCGAAGATTATATAGTTCAGCCGGTGGGCTCCGAGCTGCATATTTCATTATTATGTCTGAAAAGTTCCCTACAGCTCACTGAGTGGAAGCACTTTTAAGGTCTTGCTGCAAATTTTCGGACACATTCCAGAAACATAATGGCAAACACGACAAACAGAACACCACCCAAATATAACACACACCACCCAAATATAACACACACCACCCATATGTACGAGTACGCTCTCTCCAACATGTTCCGAGCTCCTTGTTTAATGCTAAAAGCCGCTCCGAAGGGAGGAGCACCGGCGTCAACACTGCCGGGCCCTGACAGCGAGCTGAGACCAGAGCCCGCGACACGACAGCAAAACCACAGTACAGTAATTATATATCAAAGCCCCTTCATAGCCAATAGGGCTAAATGGAATATGAAGAGAGCGACATGCACCACAGACTGACAGGGTGAGACGAGGGCTGCAGTCAACAAGAGTTAGGGAGTAAATAAAATACCTTCGATGGAGAAACTGGAGCAGCGTGGAGAAAGTTACTTAAAAGTGACGAGCTCCTTCGGGCAAACTGCAAATATGTAAATAAATATTCAATAAGATCTGTGATTTTTACATGCGGCTGAGCTAAAACTAAAAAAAAAAAGGTGACTGTGCTTTTGGTGTTCGGAAACTTTAGGACAACCACCCACAAAGTCTCAAAGAAGCCAAATCACTGCAATTTCCTTTTAAAATCCTACATTTCTTCTTTGGCCTTTTCATGATTTCATAACTTTATATTTTGCGGTTTGTCCACTTTGTCTCCTTGTTTGGATAAATTGCCTTCTCTGCCTTTTATCCCACATTTCTATTGTAAACTTCTTTGTAACGACGCGTTGGGAAAACTACAAAAATGTACTTTTACATAACTTTTAATGCCACAAATTACATGGTAGCGCGTTTAAAAAGCATGTGTTGCTTCACAGAATGCTCACGCTGCCGACCCTGGGCTCTATTATATATACCGCGTACGAGTTATTAACGGGCTGAGTTTGCCGTTAATGTATGTGCTAGAAGATAAGCACATTTTTTTATTTATCGCCACCAGATAACACGAGTCGACTTTCACCGCTCGGCCGAAACAGGTGCAAACAGAAAAACGAGAAATAATGAACCAATGTTCCTGTTCACGTTCAGTCACACTGGCCTGTTGAGCCTCGACTCTCTTTCTATGTGTGTGTGTGTGTGTGTGTGTTCCTTCAGGCCAGTTCATGCATGACCTCACTGCTAAAATGTGTACCTCCTGATACAAGGACCCCTCGGTCAAAAGCATGAATCATGTGTTTGTCTTTGGCACAAATAAAAGCTGTCAAACTACATCAGAAATCCACAAAAAGACTTGTTATCGCCACCTCCATTCATTTTGAAAACTCTCTCTCTCTCTCTCTGTGCTGCTTCCTCGAGTCTTTTCTGCTCTGCCTCTATGGCTGCATTGACTTGGTGGTGTTCCAACTCTAAATGTGCGTCCATTGGGGGAGGCAAAGATGGTGCAAGCTAGTTACAATAGCGGATGGCAGAGAGATTGTGCAAATGAACAAACAAGGAGAGGTGAATTGCTCAACTTTGCACACAAACACACACACACATAACCGTCTATAACCGCCTCCATAAATGACCCTCACCGTGATCAGATCATATTCCCACAGAATAGATTTTCAATGCCATGCAATTTTGCCTCTGTCTGGAACATTCCTGCGTTCCCTCCAAAGCCATCTCCAGTATCTGGTCCTAATGGGAAACTTTGGAGGATCAGCAATGAATGAAGTATGATTTCTTTCTCGAGAAATAGACCCACTAAAAACTTTTTTTCTTCCTTCTTCCGCTACAGGGACTGCTTACACCAGCTGTTTCACTTGAAACATACATTTCTTACTGCAGTCCTTCCATAAAAATACGTGCAGACAGATTTTTACTGTTCTTGTATGTCGCAAACAGCGTTCAGATATCCCGCTGCAGCATTAAAACGCCTCGTATCATAGGAAATATCAGGAAAAATGTGTTCTCCGTGTGTTTCTGAGCGAGACTCGAGCGTATGAGGTTATTTTTTTGGCACCGACGGGACCGAAAAAAACAAAAACTAAAATGAAATTTAGCTCCAGACAATGTGCTTCCATTCTATCTCAACACACACAAAAAAACCTTGAGTCATGGACTTCTTTACATGGCTTGAAAAGTATTAGATTTCATGCCCTGAAAACTAGCAGACAGCACTCTCTCTCTCTTTTTTTCCACATCCAGAAAAGTTGGAAATACTGTAGATGAGAGTTGGATTCAATAAAAACTTTCCTTAAAAAAAAAAAAACCTGCAGTAAATCTCTGTTTCTATCAAAGCAAAGCACGGTTGCACAAATCGAGGAACAGTGTCTTTATTCTGAATGCTGCCAGCACTCGCCTCCCCATTCGGCTCTTCTCTTTTTCTTTTTCTTTTTTTTTTAAAGAACTTTGTTGGGGCCCCTTTTCAAGGTCTTGAATATTTAACATGGAAAGTAAAAGCATGGAAATCTGCAAATGTGTTCATTCAAAGAGGCCGTGAAACACAAAATCTGTTTTTGAAAACTGATTTGTCAGAGCTTTTTTTTTTTTTTTGGTTTGAACTTGAGAGGAAACTTTGTGAAAACTTTACACACACATTAACTACAAGCAGAGGCCCAAAACTTTTTCACGGCTTATCTAAATTTGAAGGGCTGAAAATAAACTTTTTCACGGCTTATCTAAATTTGAAGGGCTGAAAATAATTTTAAGTGGAGTTCCAATATCCAATCAATAAATTGATCTGGCCAACTGCAATTTATTATCCACAACCTAACCCTGTTCAGAAATAAAGAAATAAATGTCCAATCTGATCCAACATGGAGATCATTGGAAACTCAAGCTCAGCTTTTATTTTATAAAAACCGAGCTGGAGGCTTTTCACACACAGTCATTAAACTCCACAGTCCCTCGGCTCCTTATATTAACACTTTGTGATGTAAATGACAAGGATAATGTTAGTTTGTCGACCTCTGAAGACGTTAAACGCTTTTGTTGCGGGTTTTTTTGTTCTAGCCTCACTTTGTCTTGCAGATCCCTCTTTGCACCGTGGGCTCTTACAGGTCCGTGGAGCCCATTGACATAAGAATGGCCCAAACGATGTGCAAACACTTATTAGTTCATTATTCCACAAGAGAAAAAACACTCGGATATTATATGTATTTTTCATTCTACGGATGATCTAAGAAGCTAAAAGATGTGGAGAATTCTTGATATTTGGATCTTTTCACATCGAGTTCAGGCAAAATTTGCGCAGACTGTGGCGCCCACGTTAAGCCTTATAGCACAATGCGTTATAGGAAAGTATAAAACAGGTCTGCGGGGTCAGATTTAGTCACACAGGCGCGCACACACACACACACACACACACACGCAACAAAAGCTCACTGAGAGCTCAAACGAGCACAGCTTGACCACAGCGCCAACAGCTGCTCCGAATACAGAAAAAAATCATCTATGAGAAACATTAAAAAAAACAATTTTCTCATTTTTAACCTGCACAGAAACGTCTGAGGACGCGTCACCGTGAAGGTGCAATGTTGCACTGTGTCCAATAGAGATCACTGCGCGTCGCAGAAACAGGCCGGAGCGCGCGTGATCTCCGAGCAGATCCATAAACGTGACACAAGACAACACTTTTAAAATATCACACACACACACATACACACACAGACAAAATAAAATAAATCTGCAATCCAAACTAATAATTAACAGATTTAATTAATCGGGAATGCTCCGTGCGTGCCAACAGCCTGATGCGTAAAAGGACATAAAACTGAAGTGTCACCGTGTTTAATCATTTAATAGACTCAGTTCGGATTCAACTGCAAACTTACTGGATAATTACTATAATTAAAAAAATATAGGTTTAATTTGTGAGCTCTTATGAAGACCACATGTGTGTCCTTAGAAACCAATTTGGAGTTAATCAGCTTGTTGTTGCTGTAACGGCGTTAATGCTGCTGGACAGGAGAGTAAAGAAAGCTCTAAAAGCGTCTGTGAGGACAAAACACTGGAAAATAAATTATGAAATACATATTTAACCCGCTGTGTTTGCTCACTAATCAATATCTGTGTTAATTGGTTATGAGATCTGTCAGTTCATGCGTAAATCTGTTTTATGGAGTAATAAAAACCGTCTGAGATGAGCCAACATTTTCTTTTCTGCACACATTCATCATCATCCAAAAGAACTACATTTACCTGTACCACTCCAGTCCGTTCTCGTAGTTGCGGTCGAAGAAGTGCGGCTCCGCTCCCACGGCTCTGATGTCCGGATGAACCCGGAGAAACTCCAGCAGAGCCCGGGTCCCTCCTTTCTTCACCCCGATGATGATCGCCTGCGGCAGCTTCTTACTCCCGGAGCCGTTGGAGAAGCTGGACATGGCGCTTGGCTCCGGTGCTCTCTGCTGCTGGTCTCCCCGCATCTCGTCCCAGTCGTCGGTTCTGTCCGTCTCCAGCTCGTTATTGAGCAGGTCTCTGGACGCGGCGGTCCTGATGGACGGCTCCTCGTAGTCGCTCTCTATATCCTCCCACGGCTGCGGTTTGGCCAACAGTCTGGACACCAGGTCCGTCCTGCTGCTGCTGCTGCTGCTGCTCTCTGTCCTCTTGCCCACCGCCGAGCCAGTCTCCTTGCCCCGGTAACTGTCCACCACCAAACTTGGCATGGTGGAGCAGTAGCCCACGCAGGAGTACAGCATGTATACCCAGATTAAAAACATGATGCTGAGCAGTATTAGTTTCTTCTTCACGGGGCTAGACCAGAGGGCATACAGGCTGTGACACACCAGGCTATATTCCATAAGCCTTTCGGTTGAAAATCATATCCCAGCGGCGCATATTGCCAAACTCAGTCCCGGTGGCACCTCGGCAATCCTCGCAAAATTACGCACATGCTCGTCTAAGACTAAAAATAAATAAAAACGTACAAATAAAAACAAAAAACAAAAAGAAAATAAACTAATCTAAATATAATCGAAGAGAGTTATATATCCAGGAATGGAAATATCTTTCAATCATACTTGTGGTTAAAATATGGAGAATTGTTGAGTTGCGACAGGCGCACCGAGCTGCTGCTCCGGGCTCATCTCAGGTTTGTTAAAAGTGCTGCTGGAGCACGAGACCTTATAGAGAGGCATGCGCGAGAGTGACAGCGGCGGCAGCCAATAGCTGAGCGGAATATAAATATGCAGACGTTTGTTGATAGAAACGGACCAATCAGAGGGTAGAGTGGGCGTTCCCGGCCGTGGGAGCCTCGGTATGGAGATGAAGCGTGTGTGCGGGACTGTGCCGAGAGTTTGGAAAACTTTTCTTATTGGGCATAGAGTCCAATTAACTCTTGTTTGTCATGTAGACCCAGATTGTTCGGACGAGACTTTAAATGTTTGTTCTGACACCATATAACAGTTTGTGTGGAGCTTTTTATTCTGCAATAAAAAATAAATAAATAAATAAAAAACTTAAAAAGTTTCATCTGGAGGTTTGAAAAAGGAAAAAAAAAATAATTCCAACATGTTCAAATCATTTTAAGATTCGAGTCTGAACACAGGCTCTGTGGAGTTTGACTTCACCTCTGACACTGAACGAGAAGTGACAGGGAGGTCACGTATGAGTTCACGAGGTTTTATTTGTGAAATTAAAAAGAGAAAAACAAACTAAGACAGATCCAAATTTACAAACTGACGTTGTTTTAATTATAGCAGTAATTACATAATTACTGATAATTAAGTTCGTGCGCAAAAATGTGAATTTGAACAATTAAAACTGCAAAAACTGACAATAATAATCACAGTAATAACAATTTAAAGTAATTTAAGACAAAATAAGTAAAAACAAGAACTGCTTATAATTTTAATTTGTTTCTTTTTACATGTTTCCCCTCTTAACGCGCGTGCCTTTACGCGTAAAGTGCTTTTACGCATTATTACGCACGTTTTTACGCACGAATGTCACAGCTCAAACGACGGACACCGTGCTGTGAAATAATTAAAAAAACATGTCCAACACGTTCATTCCGCCTCGTGCTCTGCATTTTTTTAAAATTAATATTATTAATTAAAGTAACAGACTACTCTGCCGTGGCTTTGTTGTTTTATTAAACTTCTTCTTCTAAACGTGAGAGTTCTAATCAATAAACAGCAAATTAGGAAAAAAGGTAATTAACTTTTTTTTTCTATTTAATTTAATTTGTTGAAGTTGTTTTACTTCGAAGAGAGAGAGAGACTGTGCATGTGGAACAGAGTGGGCCGTATTTATTTATTTTTACATAATTAAGTCATTTTCCACAAACGCACATTTTCAAACATCTGAGAGCATTTGAAGAAAAACAAGAAGAAGAAGAAGAAGAAGAAGAAGAAACTTGCAGCGAGTATTTTTCATCTGAGACTGGAGATGAGTCAAAGCAGATCCGTAATTTAAAACCTTCAGCCGGGCATGAAGCAGAGCCACTGACAGCCTGTTTTTCATGCTTTCAAACGAACGAACAGATTAGACTTAATGTGCACAACATGGACTTAAATGTGACTTTATTGTACGTGGATATGGATTCTTTCTTTCTTTCTTTTTCTACTCTTGGCTGCGGTCAAAGTCACGCTGCAATAACGGCCTGAGTCATTAGAAAAACACTAAACGAAGAGATGATCTGATGGAAACCGCAGCCAAAGTGTCATTTAAAAAAAAAAAGAAATCTATGTTTTTAAAAAGGAGATCAATCTTTTTATGTGTCATTAAATAATGTCTGAGAAAAATCAGCAGAAGACCTGTTGCTTTGTGGTTCTGTTCAATAGTCCATCGTACTTAAAGTTTCTTTTTCTTCAGTCATTTTAGACTTTAATGTCCCCGCGGGGACTCCAATGGATAGTTTTACAGTGCTGGTTGTATAGTTTCAGTCTAAATATTGCTTTAGGATCACTGCAGCTCTTTGGCTTCTATTTTGCAACAAACCAACCTTTGAAGAGAGGCCAGAGGTCATCCGTCATCCTGAGATTTCATTTGCTGGGTTTGAAGAATCCTGGAATCCGAGCTGTTGTACAGTATTTCCCCCCTGCTCGGTCTGAGAGTGTGGATATTAAAGCTGCAGCACTTGGGGCTTGACTTGCAGATTGCTGTCCTGGGATTCCTCTCCTCTGTTTACAGATGCATTTTTTTTTTTGTTGCTCTTCAGCTTGTTGACTCTGGAGTGGAGTCTCTCACACTGCATGGCGAATAACAGGAATGATTTAATGACTGATATTAGCGATGGGGAAAGAGTTTTAGTCCATGTTTTCATGCACCGGGAGAAGTGAAATAAGGGAGCGAGTGAGTGACACATTGTTGGCCTGTGAAATAATAAGACTTTTTGAAGTTTTTCTTCAATTTACGTGAGAGTAAATATGATAAATCTAAAGTACAAAAAAATGCCTAACAATTTACGAGTCAATTTCTCTTTTATGCAAAGTGATATATGGTGCATAACAGGCCCTTATGGTCTCCTTGCATGATTTATCAAGTTACTAAGGCACTAATAATATACTAAAATAGCCTCAGGCATCTTTTTAGATATATGAAAATACTGCTTTGAATAATACTTTGTGTTTGAGATGTTCAGCTCATTAAAAAAAAACATCTAATCAAAGAAAAAGTTGAATTACTGGACACAAAATGTTCATTCTCGGTGTGCGCGCACCGGGAGGTTTTAGGTTTCAACATCAAGTGGCGTGAATGTTTGTCTGTGACGTCACCAAATCCTGACCTGATCTCACACAGTTGACGTCGTGAAAGATTCATGAGAGAGAAACTTTCCTTTCTCCCTGCAGCGGATCAATTTGGAAACAGTGTCAAATTCGGCACAAGGAAGCCGAAACATCCAAGATGAGGTTACCACACACACACACACACACACGCAAAGCAGAAACACATTAAAAAAAAAAACACATGTTGGTTTAAGTTCATAAAGTTTTTGTCTGAATCAGGATCAGCTTTATTTTCTGAATAAGTCATCTCTTGTATGATCTGAGCAGGAATGCCTCTGCGGCCTGTGGCTTAATAAATCAAGCAAACAGTTGAAAGCTTCAGCTATAGGCTCTAATGCTGAATACTGAATAAAATTCATATGTGCAACCATCAGAGCTCCTGGCTGACAGGACAGCACCACAGTCTGCTGCTGCTGCTGCACCTCTATAGCAGCGGATGTTGTAAAGTATGACAGGCCATCACACTGAGCCCTGGAGGTTGGCTACGACATTCAATCTCCACACAGGTTGGTTGTGAATGTGTGTGTGTGTGTGTGTGTGTGTGTGTACACTGTAACAGCTGGCTCCATCGCTCCCCTTTCACCCCTCTGATATGAAACTCTGGATCCGGTCAGACACTTTACGAGGATGTCGAGCCGTTTCAGGTCTCCCCGGCCTTGGCTAAATCCCACAGCCCACTTTTATGGATGGAGGATGGCAAGCAAAGAGGGCAGGGACTGGAAGGAAAGGAGAGGGAGAGAGGGGGGGACGTTTGTTTCTCCGAGTGCGGTGATGGAAATGTAACCGAATACCAAAACTAGGAGCAAAGGGCGGAAGGGGAGCACATGCTGAGTGACAGGTGCAGAGGTGGCTGCTAAGGAGAGCTCATTGGAGGGATGCTGATTGGACTTAAAGCGAGCAGATCCACTAAGGCTAGAACTAAAACTTAAAGCCGTATATTAATGTGGACGTTGGGTCACAGCACCGCCACCTAACGAGGCGTGTGTGTGTGTTTTATGATGTAAATGATGACAGGAGAGACAGAACTACAATCATGGCGTGTTTATTGTGAGGTGAATTAAAGCATTATTTAAATGAAGGCAGACCCGTCAGTGTGACCAGGTAGACTTCATATTTGTCCTATTCTTCATACACTGACTGAAATCAAACATTAGACAGCGTGATCTCTTCATATTCAGATTTCTGCATTTGCACAATGCAATGAGCAACCGTGTGGATCCATACGAGCAACTTACAGTGTTCAAGATCATTTATAATCGTCAGTCATGTACAACACGGGCCTCTATTTAAATAAATACAGAATATACACAGTACACACACATTGAAAGGATTACACACTCATGTAATGATTCGGTGTGTTTTCTGTAAAATCGGCTGCTCGTTTCCTGAGCACACGGCGGAATAACGTCCGTCGTGCAGCCTCCTGCGGTGAGCGGAGACACAGAGGGAGCCGTCTCAGTTAAAATAAGAGTCTTTAGAAATGTCGGTGCGCCCTATGAAGCCGAAGAAGCTGAAGGTAGAGCCGCGTCCTCGGGATCTCTGCGAGGCTTCTTGCAGGTGAGCGCCAGCAGCAGCAGCATGGGCAGGTGCCACAGGCTGCAGAAGAACAGCTTGCGGGCGTTGTTGCGGTCTCCCTTGTGGTAGAAGCGGAAGGCCAGGTAGCTGATGTACAGGTTGATGGGAAGGGAGATGAGCGGGAACGTCCAGGTGGTGACGTCCAGCACCGGCGCTAAGGCCGACAGGCCGATCAGGCCCACGCTGTGGCGCAGGGCAACCCGCTGGCACATGCCGGGGTGGGTGACGGACATCATGCGGTAGCCGCCGCGGGAGTAGTCTTCCTTTAAGTTCCAGCTGAGCGCGTTGAAGTGAGGGAACTGCCAGCTGTACAGCAAGCCACCCAGCAACAAGGCACCTGAGGGGGGAGAGATTAAAGAACGAGGGACAAACATTAGATTAAAGATCACATTTTTTATCTGAACGTGGCGATAAAAGATAGTTTAACGCGTCTGTTTCACAACACAAACGCCTCCGTGCAAAACTTTATTTTCACGTGTTTAGAAAAGAGTTCTGCTCGTTCCAAAAACTAGTTTCCCAACTATTTCTCATCCATGAGTAACTGAAAACATCTGTCCAACGTGAAAACTAAAACTACCGTTTCAACTAAATATCGCGTATTATGACAAAACAGTTGGCATGTGATGTCTTCATCCACTTCACCTCAGACCTCTGTGCTTTTACTTTATGATCACTAGAGAACAAAAAGTGCCCAACCAGCACAAAACGTTGCTGATCATCTTTACCTGGTGGCACCATTGTTCTCAGAAGCGTTGTACTGTTTGGTAATGTTACGTGTGATCGTCTGAATGACACGAACCAGAAGAACAAGTGTATAAACTGACAGGAAGTTGAGATAATGTCCTCGCCAAAACCACAAATCCTTTTTTTTTTTTTGTTCCCACGGACGGCGTCTTGTGTTTCAGAGCGAGTCAGCAGAACGAGCTTGCACACAGATCAGAGATCTGCGAAGTCCAAGTGTCTTTTCGTAAACATGACATCGGGCTTTGGGATGACAGTGCCTGTAAACTGGCTGCATTCGTGTATTTGATGTATTAATCAGGCTGGATAACACAGCTCACCGTCCACACTCGATGCTGTTTATTAAAAAGCTTTCGTGAATAGTTGCCATGGAATCAGTGGCCTTCTCTTCAGATCAACAGAAATCGAGTGCTTTCACTTCACGGACGCAAAGCCAATAAATTCATTAGACATTATGTCGACAGAGCCAAATATTTGGAGCGTGAATAGTGCGAGCACTTCTCAGGGGTACATCCGCGACGTGATGAAACACATTTCATACAGTTGCCATAACAGAACACTTCACGTGTCCACCAAACACGCTGAATAAGCCCCCCCTCTCTCTTAACTTAACATTACATTCATCTGGCAGACGCTTTTGTCCGACGCGACTTACAATAAGAGCATTCAAACTCCACGGGGACGAAAGAACAAGAGCGAGCTGGCGGCGCTGCGGGGGATTCTGGGCCAGATGTAAATAAAAAGCTTTATGTGGTGTGAGATCAGGCCCGGCCCGACAGGTCCGGATGAACAACAAACACACGGCAATGTGACGCAACAGTTACTTTCAATATGACTTTACCTGCTACGGATTCATTGATTCAGTGTATAAAATGATTAAAAAGTTGAATTTTGGCTCGTCATAGTAGTTGCTGATTTATTTTCAGCTGATTGTCAGTTCAGTTAATTCACTTATTGTTGTAGTTATCGATTAATCGAAGCCTCGGACTGAACTTCTGTCTGATAAACTGTGATGCAGACTGTCCGGATCATGAACTGTGTTCAAATTAATTAATTACAGCAAGAAACTAATAGAAATGCATTTTAAACTTGTGTTTCAAGGATGTATACATGAAGGATATATGTATTTGATTGCAATAGAGATATATTAAATCTCGGTAGTACCTTAAATGTAATATAACAGATTTTTACTTGATTGCCATATGCTGAAATTCAATATTCATAAAGGGCTGCACACACACAAAACACTGAACATACCACAGCTACATGAACTTCACGTATCGTGTCAGCTCTTTGTCCTAGACGGCGTCTGCTGACTGGAAACAGTGCGAGTGTTCGGTTCACAACGTGCTGGGCTTGGATCGCATCGCGCGGTGGCGTATGTGAAAGGTGAGAGTGGTGACACCTAAGAGATCGAGCTCACGGTGACAGCGATACGTCGGGTGAATCTGGCCGCAGTTAATGATTCATCAAGCTGTTTTATATCAGTGTAATTACATATTTTATTCATATATTCTAACATTTTGTTAAACTAAATGATCAGTTAGTAATTAATGCAGTCCATCGATGCAGCCGGTGTGTCGTACCTGGCTCCAGACAACCTGTAGCCGCCGTCCAGCCCATGACGGGAGGTATGGCGCCCACGATTGCTCCCACCCAGGTGTTGCTGATGCTGAGCCTCTTGAGCGGTGTGTAGCAGCAAGTGTAGAGGAAGATGTTGAGGGCGCCGAGGAAGCCCGTCAAGGGGTTTACCGCCAGCGTGAGCAGGGCGACTCCGGGAACTCCGCAGGCGAGAGCAAAGGACACGGCGTGGAGGGGACTGATAAGAAACAGAGAGAGGATATGAAAATCATCTCAATCAGCAGGAATAAGAAGAAGTATATACACAAAGCTGAGTTTAAAAAGATGAGCTTCAGATGTTTTCTTTTGATAAAAGGCGAGTTACAAAGCACAGATTCAGGATCAGACAAAAGGCCATCACCGGTATGGGAACTGTGGGATTGTGCAGACAACAGATAAGACAACGATAGCTCCACTTGTTCCACACACACAGAGCCATGGGGGCCACACACTGACTGTCAGCAGCAGGAGGCTTAGAGGAAGCTCATCTGATAAGAGTTTGTCGGGAACAAAAGTAGCCCTGCGAGATGAAGAGCATGTGCACACGACGGAGATCAAAACTAACCGGAGAAAACCACTGCGGCTCAGGCTTTTAGCCGGATGAAGACTTCCTCCTCCTCCTCCTCCTCCTCTTCCTCCTCCCCTCATCTTTTATTGAAAGCAGTGATGGCGAGGTCTGGTTCAAATTCACCAGTAAATGCTCCATAAATTAAAGAGAGGCTAGATTAAAATCTTGACCAAACGCAGGCCCCACTTTTTCTTCAAAAAGCAAAACGGGGCTTTTATTTTGGTGGTGTGGCTGAGCGGGGAAGAGATCGCTACATTAATGTGATTAGTGGTGTTATGTCTGTTTTATGTGGGCTGAGGTGGGGCCGTGCAGGCTGGCTGTGGGCCTGTCGACAGTCTGGCTGTGGGCTGGCTCAGTGGGGGTCAGGGGAGGGGAGGGGAGGGCGGTGAGTCACATGGCCTGAGGTGGGTTTACTGTCCTGACACAAGAGCAGCACTGTGTCAGGTGAGTAATGTCAATACGGACACAGCCAAAGATGTGGCCGCCTGGTTAGACCACAATCAAGGCCGGGGATCCAGCAGGATTTAACCATTAGGTTAAAGAAACTTGAGTTACCTGTTAAACATTCGAGAGGTCGGAGAGGAAAACAATTCACAACTTTCCAAATGTTTAAATCTTGCACCAAAGCTCCACCGGGTGCATCTCGATCGTGTTTTGCCTGCCAGACTTTGTTCATTTACTCAAATCTGGTCACGTGCCCGGTGGGATTTAACCGTTACGAAGACGAGTTACAACAAAGAGAAGGAGATTTTTGTATGAACAGCCAAAGAGGAGCACTGTGTCTGGACACTTTGGGATGACTCATCCTGCGGGAGGATTCTCGTGTGTTCCCTCACAGAGTCAGAAGCATAACTAGAGCAGTCTGTCTCTGCGTGCAAAGCAAAGAAATACAGAACATTTGGGTGAAGATGTTGAGCTATGCAGTAAGAGCAGGAGCTAAGTGAAATTCATGAGAATGAGTGGAGAGAGTCGAGCTGCAGTAAAAGCTACATTAACTGAATTATAGAATCATTCACAGCGCGCTGTATCGTTTCGCCGTTTGCTATCAAGTTTCAGCCATTAAAAAAGTCATATTTCTCTGGCTACAGATCCCTGAAAATATGTTTTTTTCTTGGAAATAGCAGCTTGAAAAATAAAAAGGCTCAGCCTTAGAGACGGAGGTGAGGAGCCACTGCTCCTTTGCGTCGCTGAGGTGGTTCGGGCATCTCGTTAGGACGCCGCTCTGGGGGCATTTCCAACTGGGAGGAGACCCAGGGCAAACCTGCTGCCACTGCGACCCGACCACGGACAAGCCGAAGAAAACCGAAGCATGGATGGAAAAGATGAAGACCAACTGGCAGTGACTCCATCAGAAGGTAAATGATGGGAATAATTTAACCCCCACACGTGTGACTGTTAGATTTGGTATGTGGAGTGCGTCCCCACCTTGATGAAACTGTAACGAACCCTCTGTGCTCCTTTACTTAGCAAGCTGAAAGCTATGGAGCCTCGCCACATGTGGAGGCCTCAAACCACAACAAAGCACGAGAGACTGTCATCCACAAGAGCAATAAAAAAGGGGGGAAAGATGATACACTATTGTATTCCCGACATGAGATGACAAACTATTTCCGACGTCGGAATAATCAGAGAGGGCAGAAAGGCTCCTGCAGTAAGGACAAACATCATTTGGCTCACACGAAGCTTTGTCCTGAAGAAGATAGCATGGAGAATGTGTAAAATGTGGCCTTCAGACGGCTTGTTTGACAGGACAGGCCGGTCTCCCATCTGCTCGCTCTCTCCACACAGGATCGTATGTGTGAGAGAGACAAAGAGCGAGGGGAGATCTAGTGTTTCTGTACGTCTCGGAGAGAGACAGACACCTCTCGTCAGGGACGGGCTAAAAGCCTGGAGAAAAGAGGCTGTGTGTTTAGACAGAGGACATCTTCAATCACCAGCTCAGCAGCACCGGAGTCCACTTCTAAACAGCGTGTCAGTGGGGAATTCCTGAGAAGGGGATGAGATAGCTGTGGGTCAAGGTCCAGTTTTGGTACTAACAGGCTGTTCAGCCTTAAAGTGACTGTGTTCCTGATGTATATCAGTAACCAATGGAGGCATTTAGCTTCCATTGGTTGACTGAATGTGGACTGGACTGTTGTGGAACGTGTTTAATGATCTAATGTCAACGAAGAAGAGCAAAGGAGGCAGTTTCTTGGCAAAGAAAAGTTTTTTTTTGTGGGTTCATGCATCAGTGAATATCTGTGCGTCTGCCTGCTGCTCGAGGGTGGCAGCAGGTAGAGACGAGCGTATCGAGTCGCTGCGTCAGATTTGTTCGGAGCTGTTGTGTCGACGCGCTCGCTGAGCAACAATGCAAAGGTTATCTGACATCTAAAGAGCGGAGGCAGCGGACGAAGGATGATCAGGTAAGCTACACCTCAACCTCGACCCTCTCCCTCCTTACCGACCTGCCGTCGAGCTTGCGTTACACCCGACAGGTGTAAAGCAGAGGAGCGGCACTGCTGGCATGTATTTCTGCTGCTGGCACTTACGGCCTCTGGCTGCTCGACGTACGCGGCCTAACAACTCAATAACTACAGTGGAACATAAGGGTGTAAATCAATATGTGTGCTCGGTGCTGCTGTTTTATTTAAAAGGTGAGGATCCTCATTAGAATATTGCCTGCAAATACACATATGGTTGGACATCACAAGCTGTCAGGTCGTGTTTCACCACTGGAGAAATGTCCCTCAGCAAGGCGACGTACGGTCACAGTCATTCATCAAGTGTGAATTGTACAAAAAGCAGCTTGGAAGGCTCGGTAGCTGTTATTATGTCGTGTTGCTGGGCTGTAATGAAGCATGCAGACGGCTGGGAGTTTGCTCTGACTGATCTTTCATATACAGGAAAAGATGAAGACAATAAAAACCGGTACCTGATTTGTCCTCTGACGAGCGGACGGTTCTTCGTGCGGTTCATGTTGGAGTCGAAGGGCACCTCGAAGTACTGTGGAGACAGAGTGACAAGTGGGTTAACAGACAGACACTTTGAGTGTGAAAGCAGAAAACTGTGTTCACACTTCACCTCGAAAAGGTGCGAAGGTTGGGCAGACAAGTGAAGGTTTATAATGAGAAGATGCAAACAAACAAACGGTGTTGGGACGTGTTAACGTTCACGGAAATCAACTTGGTAATTTCAAAAACAATCACGGCTGCATCTGTGAGTCTTTCTACGCAACATCTGGAGAGAAACAGCGTGAGGGGAGCTGCTGCTGGTCGCCCTGCACTCGAGAGTGAACGCGACTTGGAGGTGGAAGGTGGAGGCTGTTGGGTGGGAGGTGGGAGGTGACGGAGGTGGTGGCGGAGTGTTCTGGGATACAACTATGTGAAAAACTACTTATACTCCCGTTTTATGATCTGCTCTGGAGGAGTATGCTTCAAAGTGCTCCCATGAGATTGGCAATGTGTGACTAAAATGCAAACACATGGGGTGCTTAAACGCAGGAACTGGCTAATCTGTGTGTGTGTGTGTGTGTGTGTGTGTGTGTGTGTGTGTGTAAATGAACAAATGCACATAAACGTGTGTATTTGCTTGCCTGCGTAAGAGCCTTTGACTAATGAAGAAAACAGATAAAGCACTTAGACCCGGGGAATATCGGGATCCATCTCTTCTGATATATGGATCACATAAAATATCTAATAAACAGATAATCCACTTTTCTCTTCTTAAACCTCAGTTCCCAGATTTACTGCGCTCGTGACATCAGAGAGTCACCGTATTAGAAAAATATAAATTAAAAAAAACCCTCCTGCATTTCATTTGGTATAGATTTTTATTTTGAAGAACATTAAAGTCGGACACATGAGATATCTCACAATACTCGACTGGGGTACAAATACAAGACAACAAAAATATCAGCGTGTCTAACGGGAATCTGGTCGTCTGAGGTGAGGTGAGGAGTTTGGACGCTGAACGTCTCGGAGCAGGGGATTAAAAATACGACAAACTGTCGACCTCGCATCTCCATTTCAGTCTTTGCATTCGCTCGAAATGGATCACACTGACCCTTTAACCCTTTAGTCAGAGTGCAGTTATGCTACCAGTATGAAAACATAATATTAGTAATAGGAGAAACAGAGCCTTTGATGGTCATTAGTTATATCTCCTTATCAGACACCCAAAAACATTCAGATGAACTCCTCAGAAATGTGGAGCTGCTCCTCTTTTCCATCTCTGGTTCACTATCTAAGCTGGGTCTGACTGGGCCAGGCTAATGCACAGCTGTGTATGCAGGCTGTGGGACCCCAAGGCCCGGGCTGAGGTGTTAATTCTATTTCCTGGGTCAGGAAATGCGTCAGGAGGTCAGGGGCCGCATGAGAGACAGAAATGCACTTTTTGGCCCAAGCCAGAGCAGAGAGAGCGGTGTGGAACCAGACCTCGGGCAGGCCCGGGGCCAAACTCGCTGCAGCACTGCTCACATAAAAAAGGGATCCACTTAGTTTCCAATAACATCATCCCACGTGTAAAAAAAACCCAGATAGTGTGCGTAACAGCGCTCTGTGGCCCAACACGCACATAAAGGCACCTGTGGAGTCCATAAGAGAAGAACTTCCCAGGGTGAGAAAAGTATTTTAACGCACGACTTCTACAGTCAGTCGTGTTGTTTGGATAAACCTGCCGTGTGGCTACATGGATCATTTGATGCCGATGTTGAAGTCACTCCACTCCAGTCCAGTCCAGTCCAGTCCACCGCCCCCCCTGCTGCGTGTGCCGTGTTGTCATTTCACAGTTTGTCCGGCTCTGCTCTCGTTCCTCCCTCTCTTTGCCTTTTAAGTCGAGAGTGCCTCATCTGGTTCGCATCAGTGGCCCTCTCAGCCCGTGTCATTATTTCCGCCCCAACACTGCCATGTGTTACAGCGATGGCATTAAAACGATTTGCGTTTCGCGTGCGTGCGCGTGTGTCGCTACAGGTAGGTCTTCAACGTTTTTCAGCCCAAGGAGAGACCCCACATGCAATTGACCTATAATAACTTTTAGATTTACGTATTCAACTTTAATTTCACCTTATTAACCTATTTATATAATTTGTTACTCGCAAACACATGGGGTGTGTTTATGGTTGATAAAAAGTTAGTTAAGAAAATGCCTTGTTTTTGCGTCTTTGGACCATTATTTTGGTGAAGATTGTTAATTATTATAACAAAAATTGGCACGCACCCCCTGTAGTACCTCTGTGGACACCCTAGGGGTCACGGACCCCTGGTCTTAAAAGGTTTGGTTCAGGGTGCGTCCGTTTAAAAGTGAACGGTCTTTACCTGCTTTGAGTGGAGGTGACTTACCTGTGTGATTAAACGGCATCATCAGGGGATGAGGGAGGAGTTGGGTTATGAGGTTATTGTCTCCGTTGTTTTGTTTTGTTTTTTGTTTCTCTTCGTGCATGTGTCTATGTGTGTGTGTTGTATTAAGTGTATATGCAGGTTTTATTTTGTTGTTTTTTGTAATACAAAGTCAGGGATATATTCTATTTATCTATAAGTATCAGGACTATTTAAACAAGTTGCAGGGAAGCTTGGTATTGTCACTCGTTATTTAAAGAGAAGGGGTGGGAGTTTATAAGTTATTCTTCTTCTCACTCCTTTTCGAATATGTATTTCTATGTTTAAATGTTTTGCCTAATTTTTATTTTTTGCATATTCGAAATAAACAATCAATCAAAATCAAATCACATTTTAGCTGGCTTCTGACCATGCCACTGTGAATTTACAATGTCATTAATAAAAGCTAATAAAAAATAATCAAATTACAATAAAATACTAAAGGAACATTATATTTAACGTGTTGTTAATGAGTTTCTTTTACAATCTTTTGGCTGAAAAAATGCTGAATAATTAATAAGGTTTTCTTGAGTGACTACAGTTTTATACTTGAACATTATAATCGACTGTATGTAGCAACATTAATAAAGATTTATTTTAATAGTGAGCATGTGTCGATGGAGTTTTTGTAATTATGTTCATGTGTTTTTCTTTTATGACACAGACGCACTGTGCATGTTTGACACAGCCTAACATGAGCCTCCTATAAATCATTCATGTGAATAAAAATACAGCTTTAATTCATTTTATTACATGTTTTATTTACTTTTTTTCTTTACTTTAATATTTTCTATCGTGCCTCCAGCTCTCGCAGTGTATTAATGTTCACTCAGTTTTTATTAAACACACACTTCGCTGGTTTGTTTGTTCGTTCTTAACCCGACGGAGCTCTGCTCACGTCACTCGCTGACAAACAATGACATATCTAAGTGAAACAGTCGGCTACTTTATTCTGCGAGCGCTGCAGTCTGGAGCAAAGTGAGGCATGTTTGATAAGTCGTGTACCTACAGCAAACAAATGTTCAGGAATGGTCGAATGAACGGAGATAAGAGTTGGTGTTCGGCTTTGATTCAGGCAGTTTTTTCGATGGATCGGCGGCTCCGACTGAACCGGAAGTTATAGAGAGTCGGCTGCTGCTTTCAATTATGAACACAAACACACACACACAGCCCATAACTGTAGGCACAATTATCTGCCAGATGATGAGGATGGAAAACAGGCAAGACCAAAGTGAGAAGGCAAAGGAGAAGAATAAGGAGGGGGGGTTGTTCAGCTGCCAGATCCTCAGAGCTATGAAAGACAGAACGGGATCCACCGCCAAACACCAGGGCTCAATTGATAACAGGCCGCAGGGAGACATTTCCTATTCTTGTGTAGAAGCTACAGAAGATAACTTGGCTTTGTGTCATCGTAAAATTCACGGCGACGCTGAAGCAGTAGGAGTTTGCGGGCTGCGTAGTTTGGACAAAGGACGTAAGGTGTTTGAGTTCACTGCTCCGTTTGCCTTCACCAACCCCACACCTCCTATCTGCCTACAAAAACAACAATTGGAACTGCAGTGAAGGTCAGAGAGGAGGGATACAGTGACTACACGGTGTGTTTACTCGAGAGTGGGTCTAAACACGAGCGCGCGGCTGAGCAGCTGTGCGGCTTTAGCTCGCAGAAACATCAGCTGCTCTAAACAGCGCGTCTCTCTCACTCTGCCGAGGGAAACCCAGGTGCGCTAAAACCAACAACAAAAAAAAAAGAGAGAGACCAAGTTTTCACTTGTCGGGATGTCACCTGTTTGCACACCAGGGTTGAATGGGAGACTCAAACATCCACAGGGGAGGGAGGGAGGTGCTGTCGATGCACGCGAGCCAAGTCGACTTAGCATGAGAGCTCTCAAAGGCCCCTCTTCAACACCAACTGTGAACTGTCTCTGATCAACCGCTTGACAAACAAGCAGCCAAAGATTTACATAGATTAAGCCTCAGAAGTCAATTCAATGGCTCTGGCAGACTTTCGCAACATTTTGAAGTCAAATGAAAAGAAAAATGGAACAAAAACAGACAAAGGCAGGCAGGCATGCAACCCGACTAGTCACAACGCACAAAAACTAAACGCCGGTGCGGCAGATAAAGGTTGTTTCAAGGTGTTTCTGTTTCTGTTCTGTCACAGAAATGCTATTGAAGTCTCTCGAGTCAAACCAATAGTCTTGGAGCTATGTGAGCAATGCTGTGATTTCACACCGCTTCCCTGAAGAACCTGCTGAACGCCGCCAAAAGCACTTATTAGACTGCGAGCAGGAATCAATCTGCGAACGCATCTGTGTGGAGCAGAGGTGTAAAGGGAGAGGAAGAACATATAGAAGACGTACGAAAAGCGATGAGGACGCAGGAAGATGAACTTAAAGTGTAGAGAGAGAGGGAGGGGGAGGCTGAATGCAGACACCGAGCAAACAGGGTGGTGGTTTATGAGTGGTACACTGGTGGATGATACAGATTCAGACATACATGTGTAGGTACAGGATGGACTTTAATCACCACGTGACATAAAAATGCATGCTAGAATCTGCACAACTGACTTATTTTAACTTGTGCAATGAAAGATCCACAGTACGAGAGTAAAGGATTCCCTTTTCTGCTAAAAAACAAACATGAAATGATTCAGACAAGAGCAAATGATGTTTAAAAAAATCCATATTTTGCACATTTTGGTTGCAAAACCTCCGAAAACAAAGCAGAAATCTCACTAAAGAGTGAGTGGACTGAAGTGTGGAAAAGAGTGCCGCTCTATCACTTCATTCCTGTCAGAGAGAAAATAGCGATATTTAGTTCACACTATCTAGAGCGGAGGTGAAAGATAAAAACGGGAGACATGTGTCTGTGTGTGGAATGTTGCGTATGGACAGCCGGCAGATGTTCCTCGGGTTCCTCGCCCTCTGCGACCCTTTGGTGCAATGAAACGAGAGGTTTAGCTGCTGTGACTGGACGTGAGAAGCTCAGATTGTCGCTGCGCTGTTTTAATTCACGAGAGAAAAATAATAATTCAGCAGCCAGACATCTTTACAGAACTATCCTGCTTCCACACACTGAAACTCTCCTTCCCTTCTTCCTGGGCACCGCTGTAGAGACTGCAGTACTCCGTCTGGCCAACGAGAGGATCACGTCTCCCCTTTCAGCTGAACCCACTCCCTCTCTCTCTTTATAGTGGTCTGTGTAGAGCTGTTGGCAGCGGTTCAGCTGGCACGGCCTCTCTCTTGATTAATGGCCCGAGTGTGGGACAGTGAAGTGCTAAACTGTCCTTATGTTAATCAGCCAATTAATGCTGAGCAGAGCCACATTACCTCTGCCCTAATCAGTCCCGTTGCCTTGTGAAGATATGGAGCAGGATCTGGGAAAGCTTACTGCAGGGGCAGAGGCATGCGACGCTCTAGCTCTCAGCAGCCTGAGCCACGATCAGAGGGGAAGGAGCGGTGGAACAAAAAGAGGATGAAGAAAATGTAAAAAAAAGAAGAGGATTATTCGTACACGCCGCTTTTCTTCCAAGTCGTCTGATCAAAGGAGGCTTTGACAGCTGCTGCTTTGCCTCCATAAACATCATAAAGAAAAGTTTTTGGTGCCCAACTAAAGATGAATGAGCTTTGTCTATTTCTGTTCTCTGAAGAAGGCTATCTTAAGCCTCCGAGGCAGCGGATATGTGCCTTGCGTTTAGAAGTGATGCTGTAGTCTTGTAATCATTAAAGCCGCGTCGTGAGCGGGCCACAGCGCCTCCTAGTGTGAGGGAGGACTCGGATTACAAGCCAAACTCTCGGTGGATGGTGTTGGGGATGACGGCAAGTCTTAACCAACCAAGAGACCTTTGCTCACAAGGAGATATACTTTATTACGGTTTGTTTAACGTCACAGAAAGAGCACCTACCACTTATGACCCCAGACCTTCATCCATAAATTTGCCGCTTCAGTCAAAATATGCGTCACGGCAAAAGAATGTTACTAAATCTTTAAAGTCGGAGCCAAACGGCTCGAGTTTGTATATTAATCTTCATTTGTGCAAAAAAAAAAAAAAAAAAAGGGGATTGCCTGGACGTTGGGCCGTGCTGGCCGACACATTCATTTTCACTCCACTGTAAACACATCTACTGTGCAAACAAGACAAATTCCTTTGTCGGAGTGCTGGCCAGCCATATCTCCAAGTCTGAGCCTGATAAGTTAACGTTCATACTAATGAGGGCATTTCACTCCGCTTCGTGATTACCACTGCTTTCTATTCAGTCTCACGTACTGTGGGAAAACATATCAGTGAAAGCTGAAGACGTAGAACTAGGCTGCGAGAGTGTGTGTGTGTGTGTGTGGTCACTTGTTTAAAGAGAAATAAACAGTCCTTTCCGCCATCAGTGGGAAATTTGCAAATACTGTGAGTGTGTGACTGACATGACATGCCGTATGAACGAGCTCTCAACGGTTCGGGGCTGCAGTTGAAAAAGAGGCATGTGCATGACCGTGTGTACGTCTGAGAGAATGTGTTTAGATTTTTTTTTGTTCCCCCGTGCGCAGCTGCGTCCGACCACGACGAGAACGGGTGTGTGTGTGTCAGCTTCGATACGCCTCCGATACGGCCAGCGGCCCAAAGATCTTGAAAAAGAAAAAGAAACACACCCCTTTGGATATTAGAAGCGATAAGGTGCTGACACACACAAGGCCCTCGCTGTTCTCTCTAACATGACAGCAGCCGTCGGCACCTCCGGAGCAGATTTGTATTTGCGACGGTGACCCGCGGCAAAGTCCGGGCCCTTCATCTAGACGGGCTCATTCAACGAGCCTTTCAAATCGAAATGATGAGGACCGCAGGAGAAGACGACAACACGTGGTGAGGTCTGGTTATGCGTGTGTCAGCCATAGCTTTACCCTTTTAAGGACATTAAAAGTGAAAATCTGGATGAAGGTCAACTACCTGTTAATGAAACATGTCAACCCTGCAGAGAAGCTTCAGATGCCTGTTGTGATATGCACTGAAGAGGATCAGTGTTTGCGTTCGACTCGTTGGCTTTATATGAAAATAGTTGTTTCAGTTACAACTTGAGTAGAGAGACAAGTCTACCCATCTGTGAAACACATGCTTTCTATTATTTTTCATACCGTCGGTAAACTAAAAGAAAACTGTTCAGTTTCGGTTCGTTCCTTTTATTTGTTTTTTATCTCTGGCCTGTGGTTTGCACTCTGGCATGCTGGGACACGGGTCACAGGGTCTGCACGCCGCCAGCTTCGCCTCCGTCGCGAGGTTGTTTCTGAAAATATCCTGCAGATCCGACGAACTGAGCGCAAAGTGACACGGGCTTTGCTTTGTTCAATCAACACCTTTGTTCTCGCCAGCATGTTCGGTAAACCCGACCTCTGATAACACACATGGAGCACGGTTTGGTTACAGCCAAGAACTAGCGTTCTCTCTGTATTGTACTGTACGTGCAAAGATGTTTTTTGTGCATGCTTGTGCAGTGAAGTAAAATCGCTGATGCGTCCTTCTTAATCCAAATAGGAGAAGACAAAGAGAGCACATGGTTGATGTCAAGGGTCTGCTCTGTGCTGGCCTCAAGAAGTAGGAAGAACTCTTTAACCGTCACTGTTTAATAACAGAATGCCATCCAACTGTTACGTCCCTGATTATTAAGTAAATAAACTAAGACATCTCCTGCTGTGCTAACCCCTCGTCTTTTTAGTTCCATGCTTTTGACTGACAGAAAACGGAATAAAGAAAAGATTAAACCATGTTTATATGGAAGGGGAACATTTGCTGATACACCCAAAGCAACAGAAAATACAGTAAAAGCACCAGGAGTAAATAATTTATCCATGAGTTTCAATCTTGTTTGCTGGAGCAAATGGGATGAGACTGTGTGAACGGGCTAACAAAGTTCCTGTCAGAGTCGGTCCTCCTCCAGCGCCAGAGCTTCGCCCCCTGAGACCCATCCTTCTTTCTGCCGTATTCTCGGCATCCCCCCCTCGCCCTCAAGTGCTAAGGCGACCGGTTAGCCTCTCGACGGGTTCTCGAAGTGAGCTGTCAACCGGCTGTCCTGCGGCTGTAACGGAAAATCTTCCTGTCGGGTTGTGGCGTGACACAGCTGCCGCAGTTCCTGGGAGTGACGGTGGCTGTCGCAAAACCAGAAAATGACACTGATTTAGCCGAGATACAGACCGCAGCAGAACAGCGACGTCTTCCCAAAAAGATCACCTTACAGGTTTATTTAGTTTTAAAAAAAAGAATTCCCTAAGCCCGGGGATAATGTCTGTTTTATCTGCCTCCTTAAAGCTTAAGTTAAAAGACACATTTCCTTTCTACTTCACAGCGCACTGGATAAAGGATGTAACAAAGTCTTACACAAAGACGACAGCGATTTCAAAGCAGTCGAGTGCCATTAAAAATTGTGGGCTGGTGAAATTGGAGACACTCTTCACCCCACCCTCTAACCCACCCGGTCGGTCGGTCGGTCGGTCTCTTCGTGAGCGATTACAACAAGAGAAGCACACAGATAAAAGATCTACAGGCACCCACCCACCTACACCACTTCCAGTGCACAGACAGCGGAAATGTTAAATCCCCAAGTGAGACAAGATATAATACACCCACACACACACACACGTATGGGTATAACACACGCCCCGATGTCTACCATTGTCAAGCTGATTACAGCTGTGTGGGTGTAAATTAATGGGAACACAGTAGTGGTTACTTCATTCTGCTTGAATGAGTGACGTGCCGCACAGTACGGTGACATTAATGGAGTAAAACACACGTGTTGCGCTTCAAGGCCTTTTTTCTTGTTTGTGTTGGAGGCAGGTGGGCAGGCGGACAATGCCACAGAGGACGCGTCTTTTGTTAGAGTGGACCTGGATGATTGCACAAGGTCTCGCTTACCTTTAGAGGAATATTTGGGAAAAACAATAATGACAGAGGCCCCTTCAAAAGCAAAGACTGGAGTTAAACAGCCACACTTACAGTAAGATACCTCACTTTTGTTCGAGGGCTGAAAAAAGGCAGCGATGTTTCTAAAAGCGAGCTTACAGCTGAGCCTCGGTAATGAGAGAAAACAGTTATTAAGACGCAAAATAAAGCCCAGAGGGGTAAAGTGATGTTATGCTGTAGACATAAACAAAGATAAACAATCTCTTTGTGATCCTCAGGTGGAGGAGAAAGCAAAAAAAAGCATTGCCTCATAGAAAGAGCAGAAGAGAGGAACAGCTCGTCTGCATCTTGACTCAGAGAGACTTGCCGTGTCATCGTGTAGCTGAAGATCTGCAGCGTTTCCTGTGAAACAGAGACAGACAAGGGGGTCCACACCCTGCACCAGCAGGACGACTTCCTCAGGTGGCGGAGGAGAACAGGTGGACCAACATGCCGACACAACGCGAGTAATGCTATACCGAGGGCAGAGACACAAAGGCAGACTCGCTAAGCCTTTTGTGCTCTTCAGTGCCGCCACCCTGTATAAAAAGGCCGGTGGATGTTATACGGAAATCTTTAAAAAAGGGGGGATGTTCGAGAGGCAGATTGGTAGGCAGGAGTCGGTGCGTCTGCTCAGGTTACCTCAGGGTGAGCTGGACTGATACAAAGCTTATAATACGGAGGGACAATAGAATTGGTTAGTTTATCTATGTGCACGCATGCATGCCTAGAGTTGTCACGATACCAAAATGAGTAACCACGATACTATACCAGACAAAGTATCGCGGTTCCGGGTATTATCGCGATACTGCGGCCTTTTTTTATTATTATTATTTTTATAAACTGCAATGTATTTGTACAAGTTAGTTTGAAACAACGACGTTTGTTTTTTAAGCAAAATTAGTGTTTCCACTAGTGAGTGTGTTGTCTCGTGTCTGGGCGAGACAGAACTTTAGCTTGTTGTTTGTTTTGAAGCGAGTTTCTATCGAAGCGGCGCTGTCTTCGCGGAGTTCGTTCTTGCCGGCAGAAACACACGAACAGCCAATCAGCTAACAGACGGGCGGACCCAGCATGCGGAAACAGCCTATCATATCCCTGGACGTCACCAGTAACAGGCAAACAGCCAATCATTCAGCAGCTGTGTAGTTCGGTTGCGGTTCCATGTTGGTTTGTTTACAAAGGAGTAGCATGCAGTGAGAAGCCGGGAGGAGAGCAGAGGCGGCCGCTATGTAGCGGAGACTGGCACCGGTAATATAGTAATCCACGGTAGTACCGTCGTGTAAAATTTCTGGTATAGTAGCGACGGTTATGATTTGGCACCGTGGGGTACCGTGTATACCGTGGGTATCGTGCAACTCTATGCACGCCATGGGTTAACACTTCCACCCTTCCTTCCTCAACCTGACAACGCTTAGTCACTCAATGTTTAGAGCGCCTACACCACAGCCCATGCTCAGATCAGAACGTGTTTTAAACAGACGTACTGTTCAGGGCGGTGCAGTTCGCTTTATCTAAAAATCACCTGTAATGCACACAGTCAAACACACCTCTACGCTTTATGCATCTAAGGCGAGATAACACAAATCACAGGAGATAGTGCGGCTGCGTACGCTTTCTAAAGTTTCACCCATAAAAAGCATCAGCAGATTAGAGTGTGTGTATGTTAAGAGGAAGTTGTGTGTGTGTGTGTGTGTGAGAAGGTTTTTCACGAGCCTGTATTGTATTAAAGTCTCAGTGACAGGAGACATAAATTCACGTAATGCAGAAAATGGTAAGCGGGAGCATGAAGGAGAAGTTAATAGTGTCTCCTGCCTCTCACACTGAGCAGTCTTGGCATGATTACAATGGTCATAATATAACCTTCAAGAATATAGAGCGTTTGGATGTGACTATTATGAGCAAAAAAACAAAGTCACACAAAACAAAAAAAAGCTTTTTTGTATTCTAAATATCACCTGTGGCTTTTTGAAACTGCTCAGAGGACGCTGTGTGATTACATAATGAGGGAGCGACGAGCTGGGTGGCAGTTAAGATTCAGGAAATTCAGCCTGAATAATAGTCATTGGAGAACAGGCGAGGAGCCCTTTTTTCTTTTTCCACATTTCTAAAGTATTAAGAGCAGAAGCTGAAAGCACGGAGACAATTACTCAAACTACAGAAATGACAGAGAGACGAGATCGAGGGTGCCTGGTGTGAATGTGATGTCTTCATCACGCTCAGCTTTACAATAAGTGTAGCTGGATGATTCTTCTTCAGTGGACGCATATGTGCTTTATTAAAAAGGCTAGAGGCGTTTATGAACTCAGTGATGGAGAAAAAAAAAGAGTCAACTTTTGCCAACCAGTTGACCACATACATGCTAATTTGGATTTTAATTAATATTTAAAAGACATGCCTCTTTCAGCAAATGGCAAGACGGAAAGCTTAATGAATTTCATCAGTTTTTTTTGTTAAAAATCATAAAAGTCACGCTGCAAACGAAGAAACTGTTAAACTGAGAATGTGAGACACGCCCACGGCTTCAGGGGGAAGCCTTGGTGCACGCCGGTAACCATTTTGTTTTCCGGCAGCGATGCCCTCGGCCCTAAAAGCCTCTTGGTTCGATTCAAATTAGCATTCAGTGTTTGGCTCACGGGCACACCATAAACAGGGCCCGCTTTTGTTAATTATCCACGGATCTCAGCGTTACAAAGAGTGTTCCTGCTTGCCTTTGGCTAAGTTACCTTCAGATGGAGAGGGTGAACTTGAGTTTCATGGAGAAAAAAAACAAAAAACAAACGTGATATCTTAAGAAAGTAGATGCCCTAAATATGTCAAATCAATATTCTCATTCTGTACTTTAATAGTTCACAGATACAGTATGAGTTCATGTCCACATAATGATCTTTCCAGAAACTAAAAAAGAAGCCAGCAGACTGAAATACAGAAAGTTTCAGAGCTCATGATATTTGTTATTCACCTCCGTCACAGATTTCATCATGTCATAACGGGTCGGCTAAACAAAAACATTTGGCTTTCGCAAGATTCGATGATATTACATCCATTGTCTGAGCACGCAAACCTCTGCCCCTGAGCTGCTAATGTTCAGCAGTGCGATGGATTGATGACAAGCAGAGAGGGCCGCTTTTAAAAAGGAGGAGTGCATCTTCAGCAAACCCATTATCGCTGTCCACAATCTGCTTCAGAGTGACACCAGTGCCAGAGGAACGGTTTGTCCTCTAGACATACAGGGGCCTCCGCGCTCGCTGCCTCCATTCACTGATAGCTCAACAATGCACGCTGGAGGTGCTGACGTGCCGCTATCTGTTTCAGGGGGAAAGGAGTGTCCAGAACGGTCAAAGGAAGATGAAACAGACACCAACACTGTTAGACAAAGCCCAAGAAGCTGCTTTGACATGTTGACACGCGCTAAAGACAAATTCTGATACGGTCCTAACCTGTTCACTGCAAATATTCAGACTGTTTTTAACCTGTAGAGCACTGACACGCTCGGTATTAGGACAGAGAACATCAGATGACGTGTCCCAGTTGATGCAACCACATCGTTTACTCAGCTTGTATGAGATCAGTCATTGCCAAAATGCAGTGCAGAAAGGTTCACTGGTGCCAGACAGCTCTGAGGTGGGTGTTTCCCCCGCTCTGACTCAAGCCTCAATAGTGTCTGCATCTCGACTTGTTGGTCACTGAAGCCCATAATCACAGTGTTTTGTTCAAAACTAAAGGCTAATCAGGGAGGTGGAGAGGAGGGGCTCCACCTGCCCATCAGTCAGTCAGTCATGTTCATCCCCCCTCGGGGGAGGGGGGCGGTGACGGCAGCTCCATTGTGGTGAGGTGTGTTCGCCCAAACAAGCTGCGGCATTGACAGTTCAGAGAGGCACTTTGCGTGTGAGAAGAAGCCCCGCGTCTGTTAAGTGTGATCCTCACAAAAGATGATGACGTGTTGGGTGACTTCTACGAGAAGCCGCGTTCTTCTCGTCTTTGGAAGCCGCGTTGTGTTTGCTTGTCAAAGCTCTAGTTAATAAGATCAAAAGGGACACATGTTGAATGGAAACAAGTTATGTACATGTTTCCTGATACGATACATGTTACTGTTACTAAGATACTCTTAAGTTATCCTGTGATCTAGGACAAAGAACTAAAGATTATGACGACTCCAAATATTTGCCTTGTGAGTATACCCGTTTTTATCCCTTATACCAGTGTTGTAGTATCAAGACCACTGAATGAAGGTCTTGGTCTCGGAGTTTACCACATTTTTACTTGTCTCTGTCTCGAACAAAATGACTCAGGATTTCAAGACCACGACTGCAGGGATATTACTAAATTGCCTATTTGTCGACATCACTTCGAATTAAAACTTCCAGTAACTTGACTAATCTCTATTGGATGGATGGCTGCTAATAAAATTTGACTTCCTAAACCAAAAAGAGAAGTCTTGGTCTTGGGTTGGTCTCATCCACTCATAGTCTCGGTCTTGATACACTGGTCTTGGTCATGGCCTTGGTCTCAGTTTAGGTGGTCCTGACTACAGCACTGCTTTACGCTTGCAAGAGATAGCTGAGGGGTCATGATTATTTCCCTGGAGTAAAAAAAAAGGTTGTTTTTATACACCGCCTCTTATCTCTGATTTCCAGGTCAGTGGATGACAAATGATTCTAACTGTTATAAGCCATCTAATTATTCTTTATGCTATAAATGTTGGAGTCTAAACACCAGGCCTTGGCCTGTAGTATTACATCATGTATCGCAAAATGTATATATCACTGAACTGGAAGAAATTCCTGAGAACTGATACTGAGAAAGACCTTGCTTTAACCGTTTCCAATATTTGTCTAAAATGACTGTTGGAAACTGGACAGGGCCGGTTTTTACTGACTGCATGAGATGAGCCGGTATATTAAAGGATTCACATCAGTTGGAAAGCTGTGCTGCATAAAATCAACACCCTAAAAGTACTTCATTAGACCGCTGCTGCTGCCTGCCAAGACTCTTTTATAAATGAGCCGCCTCCAGCTCCGTGTCCGTCTGCTTTACGGAGTTTGTCCTGAACCTTTAAATGTTTCAGTGCCTCCACTCTGATAGAAATGTACAAAATGTACAAGGACAGTGTCAATAACTACCATCATCGACAGACGTTTTCTGAAACCTTCAACTTCAATGAAGATTAGTGTCAGAAACAGGATTTGCGACTGCTGGGACTTACTTACTTTGGCAACGTTTCAGGGACAGTTACGGCCACACACAACAGATAAAGTTAAAGTCATGCACCCTCAAAATAAAATCAAAACATTACTGGAAACCAGAATATTATTAAAATCCTTGTATCTATGTTTAACCAACACTCAGTATCTGCTCCAGCTTCCCCTCTGGGCATTATCTTGGGGGTATATGATAGATGGATTTACCCTTCATGACTTTATCAGAGGAAAGCATCTGTCTCCAGTCTGAGGCTGCAAGAGATCTGTTTGTACACTTTGAAATAAAATGGCACCCCATGGTCGACAAAGACAAAAGCCTTAAAAAGAAATTAAGTATTAAACAGGCGCTGTCTGGTAAAATATTCATTTAAATCCAGAATCAAAAGAGATATCCATCCAGGCCTTTTTTGTGTCACCTTGCTAGGCAATTAAAAAGGATTTTCCCTTCCCGTCTCCTAGGCTGAACTAACAGCTTGGTGGAGGCCATTAAAACAAACAAAAAACCCTCAAAACTATCAATGTCAAAGATCAGCTCACTCTTTTGTTTTAGCTAAGCTGTTGGAAAACAGGATCTTAAGAGCAGCATCTGCACCGAGGAAGGGATCTCGTTTTTTTGTTAACTAAGCCTCTGATGTGTTTGGCCTTTAACTCGAAAAAAAAAAAGGGGCAGCCCACAAAAATGCCGAAAACATAATCCTCTGACTGACAAAACACGTTTGAACAGTCAATTACAACGCCTAGCCGGTGGAACTAATATGACAAGCAGCAATACTTTTACAACTCCATCTGTCTCGTGATATCTTTGAAGCCTGCCACGCAAGAAAAACAAATACAGTACACCCTCAATGCGGGGGGTTATTCTAAAAAGGTACCCACTGCAATCCATCAAGTGGAGTCTCAAGCAGGATGAGAATAAATTGCACAATAAAGGATAGAGATGCCATCATGCTCGAGGTATTCTATAGCATCCGTTTGAAACCGTATCTTCTGTCGCTACTTCTCAGCAGGAAACAGACACAAATCCAGAGTTGGAAGGTTTTGATTGTCTTTGAAGAGCCTGGCGGTCGGTACAGTATTATCCGCTCTGAGGTCTTGTTACAACTAATGATCCTTTTCAAGAGGTACCCCCAAACTAGAATGAGAGGAGCCCTATCTTGGAAAATTGTGGCAGCCTTGACTGTTGGGTGGGGGGGGGCGCATCAAATCGGCCCAGCCTGAGGCAGACGGCTACCACCTACTGTGCCGCCGATGCCACCGTCTACACCTAGAGTCTGTCAAACGATATCGGTGTAGTCAAGTTGGCAAGCGTCGCTGTAGTCACAGCCAAACAGCTTTCGAAGTGAACAGAGCCCATCGAAGATATAGCACCCTCGCATAAAAGCCAACAAAGAGGAATGGGTGATTATTGTCTATACTGATGTGCTGACATTCTTTAGAGAAATGAATGGCCATGGAGAGATTTATTTTGCTGTGATTAAGAAACACACAAACAACAGCAAAATTAATGTCCTAAGACAGCCTGCACAGTCTTTCTGGCATGCTCACGTCATATCCTAGTACACTGCCTCCCTCTGCATGCCAATGGCATCTTTAAAAATGTATATACACTGCAAGATATTATTGATTGTTTATTGGTTTCATTAATAATTCTAACTGTGTTGAACATTTTACAAATAGATGGTTTTATTTAAGTTCATGTTGACATGTCAGTTACTGTGTACAAGAAAGGGGGCTACGATTGAGGGCTGACTTTGATGTGGATGTAAACAACCTCAAATGAAAGCTGACAGTCGGCGTTTAAACCGCATAGCCAGTGTTACATTTCAAATCAAATGTGACGCAGTAAAGAGCCAAAACAAAAAAAAAGGGTCAGACTGTCCTAATACTTTCTGACTCCACTGTAATATAAACATTACAGTCAAAATTGTATCAGTACAGTTTAAAAGAACCCACACAGATGCATGTATCATACCAGATCCCTCACAGGAGGCTTCTATATGTAAACTGTGAGTGAATTTCCCATTTCATATGGCACTACACTAAACTGACCTCTGAAAGTGAATATGAACAAAAAGATGATAGAGGGAATGACAACAGTTGCAATGCAACAACATGAGCTTAAAATTTTTAATCTTCTAAACTCAAAAAGTTACTTCTTCTAAACACAACATTTAACAGATAATTGTCTGCGTAACTTATCCTCATGTTCAGTCATGTATCCATACACTCTGACCAAGATGCACGCAGAAGGAAGGCACGAAGGAGGGTAAATAATGCAAGCCTGCACAAGACGAGCGGAGATGGGCGTAGCTTTGGGTGGATGGGGCTGGGGGGCTTGTGGGGGCTCGCTTATAGCGTGCCAGCCTCAGACAGCTCACCACAGGAGAGACGCAGACACAAAAGAAAACTCACTGTCATGGTCACGAAAGCAGAAATGACAGTAGGCAGCCACAAAACAGGCCAGCTTGAATTTTCATCAAAACAAAAACACGCGAGCTGACACGGTGTGACTTACACTACGGCCGCTGTCAAAACAGCAGAGTGGTACTTATTTGGCAGTGAAAGGCCATATCAGGTCTGTTTTACACCGCTGGGGACCTCAGACTTCCTCAGGGTCTTTTGGGCTCCAGCCTGGAACTCTCATCTGACCCAATTATCCAATTAGCTGAGGTAGTGGCCAGACTGGAAGGTGATGACGGCTGGAACACCTGTGGAGGCTGCGCCTGGTGTGGGGCCCAGGGGTCCTGGAGACTACACCAAGTTGCACTTTTTCTTTAGCCAGAACTCTCTATAGCTGGAACTGGAACAACTTTGGTGAGACTTGGGAGTTTGCAGAGTTAGTATTAGCTGTTTTACAGGCTTCAATGGCCATTCTAGAAACGCTCATAACTGCCATGATCTATTTAAGAGAGCTACTTGAACTGGAAGCTCAAATAATTACATCCCTCCGCTGCTGGAGCTGACTGTCTTCCCTGATTGTAAAGACAAGACAGACATGACAGCATTAAGTCTTTTGACTGTGGTGAGAAACTCTAGACTGAAATGCCATTGTTACGTGACTCCAAGAGCTTACACCCTTCCGTCAGTTTCCTAAATAGAGTAACATTTTAAAAGGAAACCACAACATTTCTGTTTACCCTGCGGGCACTTCCCAATGGGACAAAGAGCAGGCTTGGCTTTTGACAGCTCCACTGAAGGTCTGGCTGCCACTTCCAAGAGCCAAAGTATTTTTCTCTCCCTCAAGGCATTTTGCTGCTTTCCTCAAGGTAATTCGACAGTTGTGTGGTCATACACATTTGCACACTCTATAGATGCTGAGCATTAAGGGATTAGGGCCTGGCAGTAGCATCCATAAGAGCTGATCTTCACGAGGGTCTTCCTCCGCTTCGATTCGTTTGTCAAGTTTCTGTTTGATTTTGTCATATAAAGAGGCATCGAGCTTTGATCACGACTAACCACACTAATAGTGAAGCGCCCCGAGATGAAAGGGAATATCTGGCAACAGATCTGAAGGTCGGATGTTTTTCTTCTGCATTCCACTTTTTCCTTTCCAGGATTGTGAAAAACAAATGGACGACCAAAGTGTTGAGATCATTTACACGCAGGTGAGGGCGTGTCAGCCTGACAGAGCGTTAGTCCGTCACAAAGAAGTGCAGAGTGCCGCCACGGTTGTAGCGCAACAGGCAATTACGTGTCACACATAACATGCCTTGTGCTTGTGTCTGTGTGTATAATTACGCACAGGAAAATGACATTCTTCTCCAAACAAAGCAGCACCAGCGATTACTATGACATGGTATCCAGAGAAGGCACATACTTCTCATACCAGCCAAGCAGAGGGAGACAGGATACCACCGACTACAAATAAGTTTACATTCCTAATGTTGTTTATCCTTTTAACCACCGTTTAAATGAAAGATGTGCCCTCGCATGACGCCGTCTGACTTCAAAGTCAGTCTCACTACCAGACAGGTGGCTAATTTGTCTGAAACAATAATCCGTCTCCAATTAAGACGATGATGGCACGCGAAATGTCCCCACGGGGAGCGAGGGATGAGGGAGCAGACTCGATATGAGTAGCGTGAAGGCTCGGCCTCACATACCAGCTACTAGCCACAAAAAAGTTCTTGGCTTCAAATGAGGAAAACAATGATACATTTTGGGTTAATACAAACAAGGCCATTTATCAAAAACAGAGAGAAATGTTGGAAGTAATATTCCACCAGGACCTCGGTTCACTGTGTATTTATTTATCTATAGAAAACATGTGAAGCATTCCCAAAATACCATACGTTAACAGTGGACCACTTTTTACTCATGTGTCATATGTAAAATGAACTTTAATCCTGTCAAAAAAAACCTCATAGTTACTCTCTGGAGTGTCCATTTATACAATAAAATAGTCTCACAACTTCAAACTGAGGTTTTTTGACTGGTCTCTGGTTTAATGCAAAAGGAAGCATTTAAAAATCTTATGATGACAGTGAAACTTTTTAGCGTTTTTGACTAGAACTTGGAAACTTGACGCAGCAAGAAGTTGGAAACATGTTTGGCCTGCGTAACTCATCACATTGCTTCCTAATTTTGCCATTTTAATTTTGCAAAAATGCTAAAGTTGACCCACTTTTTGAGAAGTGATAAGATGCCCCGACTATTTCCTGCAGGGGTTTTAAACACACACTTATCTAATTTGCGACTAATATTTGGTCTACATGTGCTCTGGACCTCACCCTCTGCTCGCGCTTCACCTTCACTGCAGGTTTGAAACTAGACCTGAGCCGAGGAGGCCAACAGAGAGGCACTGAAAGGCAAATAACATTGTTTCAATGAAATATGAAGCCGCGTTGTATCCTAACCTCGGGGCTCGGTTAGTGGAGAAAATGAAGACTGACAGCGCTGATGTGAGGGTGGGCCCACAGATAAAGAGAAGGGGTACGAACAGTGGCGACAGCCTCTTACATCGACGCTCTGAGCGTCTCAAGCTCGAATCTGGGCTACTCTCGGCAGCATGAGGAGGAGACGGGGACATTCTTCAAATACCTGCAGGATATTTACACACCTGCTCTGTGTGAGGTAGAGGCGCACAGCACAGTTCTGTTTCAGGCCACTGAAGACACAATACAATTTTAACCTGAGCGATGGACTGATTGACACTATTCAGACCTGACTACAAAAACAAGAACCGTGGAAATATTTGCACATTCGTATCCATACGATGTAACTCCACCCCCCTGGGTTGATGCACAGAGGGGGGAGGACACTGTACCTAAATCACAGAAAGCTAGTTCAGGTCCAGGATGATCAGTATCAGTACAATTTAAGTTTGTTTGACTTGGCGGGACGCTTCATTATTGTCGTGAAACAATGCAGACAGCAGTTGGAAGGTTGCCGTTGATGGGGGTGGGTGGAGGGTTGGCCCCAGGGGCAGGAACCTGCAGTGTAATCAAGGCTTTTGCCAAATTACAGGCCAAAGACACTGCTAAACAGAGTTCAACCTCGGGCTGAGGAACACGTCACCCCGTACACTAATATTCTTAAGTCACAGTAAATTCCTGTGCACAGCGTCAAACACTTGACAGCAGAGGAAGGCCATACTTACTCCAGGCACTCTAAATGTGTCTAAGCGCACTAGCTCGCCTTGGTTTACAGCTCCAAAAAGAGCTTTCAGCAGGGAAATAATAATAGCATCACAGTCAACTCAATACATTTTTGAGATGCGTAGCAAAAGAGGAATGTGGTATGGGTAAAAAAAAAAAACAATAAAAAGAGTGAGGGCTGGCTCTTTTAGCATTTTCTAGAACACAAGCATCATTATAAGAAGAAGAAATGTGCGTTTCCGTCAACAAGCACGTTCGTGTTTGTATAACATGTCAACAAAAAAATGTATTATCCTTCACAGGACCAACAGATATCGTGCCAGCTCTGGCCCTCGTCACGTTCTGTCCAAAAGGAAATTGGTACTTAAAAAAATAAACTTATGAAAGACACGAAACATCTGCACAATTATGCAACCCATGTGTTTAATTTTTTTTTTTGTTGCTTCGTCGGATCTTTGGGGTAAAGTTTGGAGTAAATTAGCTGTGGCTAATTACTCATTTTACCATGATTATCGGACAATAAACATGTATAACGCTGCAGTACGTCCTAATGTTCAGGTGTGATGACAACGTATGGAAGCGGTGAATGCTGGATGATAGTAACGACACGTGATTTGAGTTTTAATTCAGAGGGTTTGTGCTATGATTAGGCCTACATATGGTGTCCAAAGATAGCCATGCGTGTCCTTGAATGACCCCCCCGTCTGAGGATAACTGACCTGGTTGATTGAATTGGCGGTACAGGAGGCGAGGCCCGTTCCGAGGCAAGACACGAAGAAGAGTAGAGGGTCAAAGGGCACTGGAGCCATCGCAAAGCCAGCCGCTGCAGTTGTGACCACCAGTGCTGAAATCACCAAACAAAAGAACATTTTAAAAATAGGAAGTCTTACAGTAACAGCTGAAGAACACTGCTTTTATTTATATCAGTCAATAATAACTGTCTAGAGAGCAGACGTCATGTCTTGGTGGAACTACACACAGTACTTATGTGTCACAGTACAGGCTCCCCATAGCACCGGAAGTAATATATTAAGCCAGGGTTGTTTGGAATAAGCATAAGGATAAACAGCAGAGAAGTGTATTAAGGTGAATGTCTCCTGTGCCAAAAGCTGGAGCCTTAAATTACACCGGGCACAGTGTAATTTAAGGCTCGTGTGCGGGTGGCTGCCGGAGCTCATCATGAAAATGTTTGTAACCCCACCAGAAGCACGACTCTCCACCCGGCTCTGCCAAGAATATGTGGCCGGGCCTATTTTTTGATTGACGTCGACGTCAGCAAAGAGAAGATGGAGCTGGCCGGAAATCAGACGCACAAAAGGGCTTAGAGGATCTGGACGATTTTCAAAATAAAACATCCAATCATTAAAAACAGCCCGAAGGCAAACAATTTAACTACACGGTCTATTCACGTGACCAAATCTGAGCAAGTTAAAAGTCTGGCAGGGAAAAAGCTCAGCTTCTCCTGGTGTGGTGTGAAGCTGCGTGGAGAAAAGACCAAAACAGCGTTGCGGGCGTGATGTCACAGAAACATGCCCGGTGGTGTTCTGGCATAGACGAAGTCCTTCTGATGCCGAGAAACACAGCAGGAGTTCCATAAACTCACTCGCTCAGTAAATGAACAACAAGATTCTCTCTGACACTGCGCTCTGCATGAAATCTTTCCTGCTTCCCAGAACACATCTCTGCATTCACTTCATCCATCTGGTCTTTGCATGTTGGAACTTCCACAAATTAACAGTTCACGACAAAAATCAAGATGTACCGTGTACTCTACCTGTGAGTTTGACTTTGGCAAGCCTGGCATAGATATCTGGCAGATCAGTCACGTTAACCTTTATCTCCTTCCACTGTCTGTCTAGACGTGCCTCCTTCGCCTCTTCCGACTCTACATGCACGTAGGGGGTCTCGTCTCGTTTCGAAACCGCGCTGGACACAGAAGCATTCTGCGCCGCCACATCTTCCGCCGTGGGCTTCGAGTCAGATATTTCAGCCTGTGCTTTACTGGTGACATCCTCTGGCTGCGAAACCACGGGATCGATAGTTGATATTCTCTGCACTTGTCTCTCAACGTGGTCTTCTCTCTCGTCCAAGATGGTCAGGGCTGGAGCCTGTTCCGGGACGGCACGTTGGTGAAGCTCACTTTTGTTCTTTGTTACATACTGAAAAGGAAAACAGTGCGGTGTTACGGCAATAACACAGAATGCAGACACGTACGACAAAAGAAATATAAAATATCTGCGAATGATACCTGGCGTTTCAGGAAGTTGAGATGCTGATACGTCAGCCAGTTTGTCGGGTCTCTTCGGTACAGCTGAATGAGGCTGCGAGCGCTCTGATTACACCGAGGAACATTTTGAACCAATTTCCTTTTCACGCTCACACCAATCAAACCTACAAGAAAATATGCAAAATACAATGTTTAGTGGCTGAAATAAAAACTGTAGATTTATAGATTTATAGATTTATAGATAGATAGATAGATCGATCTTTATTAATCCCCTCAACTCAGTTTTTATTTACATGCAAACACACATACAGTACAAGTACAAGGCTCATAGACATGCAAATGTGGAGAGAGATGGTGGAGTAATGGGCAGCCAGCCAGAGCGGCGCCCTGCGAGCAGTTGGGGCGGTTCGGTGCTTTGCTCAAGGGCACCTCGGCAGTGTCACCTCTCCAGCTACCAGTCCACCTTCCATATCTTCAGTCCATGTTGGACTTGAACCGGCCACCTTCGGTTCCCAAGCCTCTATGGACTGAGCTACTGCCACCCCAATAGATGTTATTATATCAAATCAAATTTTTTTTTGTATAGCCCAAAGTCACAAAATACATTTGCCTCTGAGGGATTTACAATCAGTACAGGGAGTGACACCCTCTGTCCTTAGACCCTCGGTTCGAGTTGCCCACAAAAAACCTTTAACAGGGAAAAAAGGTGGAAGAAACCTCAGGAAGAGCCACAGAGGAGGGATCCCTCTCCCAGGACGGACAGACGTGCAACAGATGTCACGTGTACGGAACAAATCAACACAAACATACTGTACAAAACAATGACTGATAAAATGATTACAGTAGCAGTGAAACATGAGATAGAGAGACACAGATGCACAGCAGCAGCGAATCAGAAACTAACTATAAACTGTAATGGAGATATGGTATAGAATATACAGGGTTCCCACACCTTTTTCATGAACAAATTCAAGCACCAGTTTTTACATTTTTCCAGCACCTTTAAATAGGTAGCCTACTAGTTGTGTTTGCCATGATGGTCATGGGAAGCGCAGCGGTGCCACTGTATGGCATAATAATATGGGTCTAATTAGCATTATTTCATATGGTGGTAGATTGACTGTTTTGATTTTTAACTAATTGTGAATTGGCTTGTATTTGTCAGCTTGTGAGCGGTGTATTGTGCAACTACCATAGCGCAATAACAGTGACAAATAGACATCACACAAAAATTCAAGCATTTTCACAACCTTGAAAACACTGAATTGAAATTCAAGCATTTTCAAGGAATTCAAGCACCCGTGGGAACCCTGAATATAATAAATAAAAATACTAAGGTAGAATAAATAAATAAAAACACAGAATGGGGCATGGACACTTAAAAAACAAGATAAACAGGTAGATAAGGTGCAGTGGCAAGATAATATGATGATAATGTTCCTGTTAATAACAGTATATAAGAATAATAACAACAGATAGATGATAGATAATAGATATAACTCAGTTTTAGTCAACTTTATGATAATTTTAGCAGCTCGTTAACAAAAAACAAATGATATTTTTAATATTTTACACACCTCATTCGCAGAGAAACTGCAGCACAACACAAACATGATGCTGTGTCCTTAAGTTGACCTGTCACGTAACCTCACGTCAACACGGCTTTGTGTGCTGCTTTCCTCTCGTAATGCTGACACACACACACACAGTTATAATAAAAATAGCTCAAACCCCGTCATTAATTTATCTAATTTAAGATGCAGATGTGTTTGAATCCATCTAAGGTCACCAAACATCTCTGCTAACACAGGTTAGCCACATGCTAACCTAGCCGGCTAGCTTCCGCGTGAGCTCTAACGGCTGTTTTCGGCGGGAATAAATTAAAAACAGATTCACGGTGTGACCGCGTGTCAGACCGGATCTCAGACAGCCCGCGTGTCTTACCTGACAGTCTGCTGCATGGGGTCTTAAACATGTTCTCGGTTCATACAGCCGGCTCCGGTGTCCCCTTCACATGCAGCGAGCCGCCATTTTCACCTCGTACGGTAGAAAGAAGCACTTCCGGTGCAGAGCCACAGCGCCGCGAGAAGGCAGGGCCGGTTCTAGATGTTTGAGGGGCCCGTGCAAGATGATGTGTGGGGGGCCCACAAAACATAAAATCAGCATTGAACATAAAATCACAAAACATGAAATCACAAAACATGAAATCAGCATTAAACATAAAATCACAAAACATAAAATCAGCATTGAACATAAAATCAGCATTAAACATAAAATCACAAAACAAAAAAATCAGCATTGAACATAAAATCACAAAACATAAAATCAGCATTAAACATAAAATCACAAGACAAAAAAATCAGCATTAAACATAAAATCACAAGACAAAAAATCAGCATTGAACATAAAATCACAAAACATAAAATCAGCATTGAAAATAAAATCACAAAACATAAAATCAGCATTGAACATAAAATCACAAAACAAAAAATCACAAAACATAAAATCACAAAATATAAAATCACAAAACATAAAATCAGCATTAAACATAAAATTACAAAACATGAAATCACAAAACATAAAATCACAAAATATAAAATCACAAAACATGAAATCAGCATTGAACATAAAATCACAAAATATAAAATCACAAAACATAAAATCACAAAACATGAAATCAGCATTGAACATAAAATCACAAAATATAAAATCATGAAACATAAAATCAGCATTGAACATAAAATCACAAAATATAAAATCAGCATTGAACATAAAATTACAAAACATAAAATCAGCATTGAACATAAAATCACAAAACATGAAATCAGCACTGAACATAAAATCACAAAACATAAAATCAGCATTGAACATAAAATCACAAAACATAAAATCGGCAATGAACATAAAATCACAAAATATAAAATCGGCATTGAACATAAAATCACAAAACATAAAATCAGCATTAAACATAAAATCACAAAACAAAAAATCAGCATTGAGGGAAAAAACATTATTACGTATTTTGAATACAAAGAAAAGAAACTGTATTAAGAAAATGTATTATTGTCAACCTTTATATTTTATTAGGGAAATTTCACATCCATAAATGTATGCATCCACATAGTCTGCATATAGCAAGAAACGCTCCTAAACAAGCAGCAAATAATTATACAAAAATAATATTTTAAATAATAATACTCACTGAAACTGATATGTATTCATCATATTACCAATAATTATATAATAATTGCCATGAAATTGCCTCTAGAATTACTGCAGTTGCCTCTTATATCAGATAACTGACAGATTAAATTGAAAATAGACACACACAGAATATTAAGATTCAAAATCCATTAGTGTAATATGATATAAATGGATAATTTTACAGATTTATAAATATTGTATTATGTTCTTTCAGTTTCAGTTGTTACATTTGGGGTTATTTCTTGCCCCTAAATGAGTCTGCAGCATTTAAAAATGTTTTTTTAACAGGATATGTTGATATGTCTCAGTAAGAAAACTGTGTCAGTATATATATTTTCAGTATATTTCATATACAGGTAAACACAGGTTAACTGTACAATGAAATGTGTTGGACAAACAAAAACGGGTCACCAGTAAGAGCACTAGTTGCATTAGCAGGAATTAGTTTGACTGTCATTGGCAGCAATGGACATAAAGGATGAGATATGATAGAGAAATACATTAAAATTCAGTTAAATTTAGTCATACATGTGTTTATATAGCACGTAGTCTCATGCACTGCACATCATTTTGACCCATTCATACACTGACAGCAGAGGCTGCCATGCAAGGTGCCAACTGCTCATCAGAAAGTAACTAATCACATTCACAGTGGGAGCAGTTTGGGGTTCAGTGTCTTGCCCAAGGACACTTTGACATGCAGACTCGAGGAACCAGGGTTTGAACTACATTGTGTGTTAAAGTGATAACCCAGGTTTCCTTGTTTGAACATTTCATTTCATGCCTTTAAGTCCATTACCTTGTATTCCTTGTGTCATGTTTTCATAGTTCTCTATGATCTCTATTTCAGGCATTGTGATTTACAAAAACAACAGAGAACAGCCGTCTTTTTCCCATTCCAAACAGCTGTATATTAGTGTAATGATGTGATATTAGTTTCTAAAGGAATCACGGCTCCTTTTTGACATTTTAATACCTGGAAAACTTCACTGAGTTCAGCTGAATTAACAATGTGTTGTACCAAATACCAGTTGCAGTTTTATTTTTTCAGAAGTCAGGTTGCCAAAAGTCCTCTATCACTGACCAATAAATCTGAGTTGAAAATGGGCTCCATTTCATCGAAATTGCCGTTTAATTCAATGTCTGGCCTTTTGCCTCCTGCCCTTGTTCGTCCTCTGGCTAGCCCCAGCTGTTTGGCCTGTTATTTATGTGTATGATCATCTTGTTGGCCCCGGCTGCCACAGCCGACAAGATGGAAACCTCCTGATTAATGCCCTCACCACTGCTTTCACTTTGCAGCTTTGCTTTATTGAAACAAAGATAATAAAACAGTATGATTGCGTGTTTCAGGACAGTGTTTCATTTTCTCGAACAATAATATTTTATTGAGCCAGGAGGGAGATTATTATGCTGCTTTGATTGTAGAGATCATGTTCAATATAATAATAAAAAAAAACATTCCTTGATGTTTATTCGCTAATTAATTTCAGGTAATACAATTTTGCAATCGTTGTCTACGATACAACACAGAATCAAATGACATGTATAGTTTGTGAATGAACTGAATGAATTATGAATGGTCACGATGAAAATACCCTTTACACCACAGGTGTTGTCTATAAACTCAAATCCCACTGCAATCCAAGCCGAGCATCCAATTCTCCTGATTCATCTCATTCATTCCACTCTACTGCCAACTCCTCCTTCCCTGCTAAGATTACATGGTGTAATCTTCATGCACCATCAAGATGCAGGGGCTGATGAATGCCAACAATACACACAAGGCCATCCCAGATCCAGCACAAGAGCACCTTTATTGCAGGAGATACCCATTATGTGCTGTTCTACAAGATTTCATTCTGCACTGACCCGGTCAACCTCTTTGGGTTTGGTTTTAATGTGAGTGCTGAAAGGAATGTTTATTGCTTGGTTTTTACACCATATTATTTATTTCTAGGGTACTGTTATACACGTTCAATGTTCCATGTTTGCTTCATTTTGCTTCGCCGGGGCTGCAGAAGTACAGAGTCTGAGGGTAGGATCAAATCTGCCAAGTTTATGGCTGTGCAGGGCACTGCGTCAAACCATAATCTTTTGTATAGCAATCTGTAGACTACCACTACAGATGACTGACATCCTTAACAGAATGTCAGGGCCTCACATTAACAAACAGGCTCATTCATGAGTATGCAGCTGCCTCCTCCTTCTCCTCTGGACTGGAATAATATTTGTTTATTGCATCAAGGACTAGCTTATCCCCTGCCAATGAGTGTGAGTTGGAGTAGCTTGGGTAGCTCAATTCCAAGGAACCAACCCTCCTTATCCTTCTGCTTAACCACTACTCTGACAGCTCTGGTTAACGCATTTTGACTGCATGATTTGGTGTTTCATTCTTGTGTTCATTAATTCAAGGGTGTTGAAATACCACAAGATATACCATAGCACCTTTTTACCTAGGGTTGTGGTGAGTTGTTTTTGCTAAACTTCTAAGAAAGCTCCACTAGTTTAGATAATTGAAGGACGTGCTCTGGTGATCAAACACAAAGCCAAACATGCCTTTAATGCCTTCTGTCCATAAGGTGGACCAAAAGACAGGACCTGGAGAACAGATGGACGAAAACAGAGCGGAATGGCTCCATAACAATAGGAGTTTGTGAGGTCTATTCAACCCAAAAGGCTCTCTCAATGGAGCTTTACAGTTGTTCTAGCTCTGGTGGTGGTCTCAGTATGAGGGCCTTTTATTACGCTGCTTTCACTGCATCTTGAAAAATGAAATGGCTATAAACATCCTCTCCAGAGAGAAACAAAGACACAAAAGGAGTCAAGGGGTTATATTGCGCGAAGGTGACGACATATTGGGGTAAAAGTAGGCACGGAGAGCTAGCCTTGTAGTGGTGTCCAGTTGCAGGATGGTTTTGGAAGTCTGCTTATTTGGAGTTAAATATGACTGAGTGGAAAACAATGGCAGGACATTAAATGTGTTTAGGCTCTTATAAATGAGCTTGAAATAAAAACACACTGAATAACATATGGGTAGTATTCTAAATATGGGAGTGAAGACAGTCTGTTTTTCCCTGGACAGAAAAAATAACTGAACACTTAAATTCCTTTGTTATCTTAGCCAAATGTTTTGCAAAATAGTATATTTTACTTTCAAGGAGCGCCAAGACAAATAATTCTAAAGTGGCAAGCAGATGTCAGTAAGATTGATGGGCCAGCACAGTGTTAGGATCTCTGGCTGTCTGGATTACTGTGAAGTTGGTGTGGCAAGAGGAAGACGGGGTCTCTTTAGTAATTTCAAGGGTCCAGGAATTTACCCCGTTTTCTATTTAAAACACAGCTCCTTGGCACTTAGTGGTGAAAAGGTGACATGTTGAATCAATTGAAGGTAGCGTGGGCCCCAGGTTGTGTAAGCAAAGTGCTGAAGGGTCATTAATAGTATTAATAAGAAAGGCCCTGTTACTCCATGCAAACAGCTTTCTGCCCACATATGGCCCTCACAAAATGGTCAAATCATTTTTTAGTCTAGTTTTACATGTCGCACACTGGGGAGCGCACTTAAACGCCTATAATGAGTCCCCCCCACCCCCCAAATAACGGAGGCCTCCCAGACCTGTCATCGCCCCGGATCGTCTGCCCTGATTTACAAGCACTGTCCCAGAGGCTTTAGTGCCATCACTAATCCCACAGGGATGACCATCTGAATGGCAGTGGAGTCAGACCATCTAAAAAAAACAGAAAGAGGCAGACGGTGCTGCATAACTCCAAGTAGAAACAGATGCAGAGACACTCTCCTGTTTATAATTGATTTTCAAGGGCAACATCTTGTTGTCATAGTTTGTCTAATGAGCCTCTGGCTGGCGCCCTGTTGCTTGTCGACTACAGGGTGTCAGATGTAGCAGCCACCCACCACCCTACCCCTTCTGGGATGGCACCATGCTGGAAAACTGACATCATCTGTGGTATTTCCATGAGGGAGAGACTCTTGTTCTCTTTTAAAATCCTTTTTAAAAGGTATTTTGAGTCGGCCAAGCATCCAAAACCTCCATGGGAGAACTGTTGTCAAGCCCAGCTGCTGGCCGGAGGTTTGTCCTCTTTACATGGACAACAGGTATCTTCAGACCCTATGGCCGCCAATGTTTATGTCTGAGATCAGGGGTGTCTTTGTGGGCCTCCGAGGCTAAGCCTCTAATTGGCCATGGCTCATCAATCACACAGAGGAACCCCTTTCACCCAAAGTCTCATCCAAACAGCTAAGAGGAATGAGACCCATGGAATGGACTCTATGCCTCCCAAAGGCCTAAAAGTAGGCTTTGGGAGGGGCAAGTGGTTTGTGCGAAAACCACACTTATTCCAAGCTGATGTCAAGCAATGTATGCGTCTGTCCTTTGTCTTTCCTGACATGCCTACAACTACTTCCCCCTAACATTAAAACTGAGAAAAAAATAGAGATGTGTCACCCCAGTTTATGATACAGTGGAAGAACTTTTTAATAATGCACGAGATGCTCAGACTGGCATGCAAGCTGATCTTGACTGAATCTCATTTTATTACAATTAATGTCAGTTCAAGGAGAACAGACAAACATCTGGCTTCACTTTCTTTCTTATTTGCAGTTTTCACTTGAACTTGAATGAGAGCATTTCCTTCAATCAACTTTATTATCTTGGTTTGGTGTCAGCGCCTGGCAAATGGACAGTGGAGAGCCATTTGATGTGGCATCGGACAAGGTGACACTAAAGTAAAGTGTGTCTGGGACCATAATCCAGAAGCATGCTTCAGACAGGGTCACAGGGGTCATAACAACTCCTCAGCCATTGTGCAGCCATTATTTGGTTTGGCTGAACTCTTGAAGTCCAGGATTTGGCCACAGTGTAAGGGAGAGAGCCCACAAATTTGTCAAGAGGAATAAGGAAACGAGGAAGCACATGCGGTTTATGGGGTCACGGCAATGTCTCCACATTTCTTCACATCCAGAGACGGCATGCACAACACTCAATATGTTTCTTCCATCAGTCTGGGTGTGTTATTTATTTATATATTTATTTACTCATTCTTTTATTCCTCCGTTCGTTCATTCAATAGTTGATTTTCTTGCAAGTCGGGTTGTCCGTTATGTTTGTCGGTGGGAAATGGAGGTCACGGAGGCTTGATGAAGAACAAATCAAACAGAACTGGGTTACTGTGCTTTCATTTGCCATATAATAAACACAAATACACACACTAAACCTCCCTGAAGCCGGTCCATGTCCAATTCTCTTCAGTAACCGAGAGTAATCAGCTGTGTCATCCTCGTCATAAATCTCCAAGTACGGCAGTGGCTCCCAGCCCAGATGGGAATAGGCCTTGTTCAGTCGCACTTGCCTCTGTGTCATAAATCCACGGCCGTCTTCGCGGGATCGGTTTCCTGCTTTGTGCGTATCTCCCAACAGAGGAGTACATGGGGGAGGCGAGGATACTGCAAGACCACAGTCTCCTGAAGGAGTCAATTTGCAAAATGGACTATGTCTTCCTCCCCGCTGAAATAATGTTTGGGTTCGAAGCAATTTTTTACAAACAGATGCAGATTTGTAGCTCGGTCTCTGTAGATGAAAGCCTGTGAATGAATGGGAAAAACATGAACACTGTGGGTAAACATGGGAAAACTAAAATTGCTTTTAATTGTCAGTATAATCTTCATTTTGAACCCTTCTGGTAAAGCAAAAAATGCAGACATATGGTGAATCCATGGATATAAAAGCAGACATTGCCATAAAACGTAATTTCTGTTTTAGAGTTGTCCCCAGTCTGTCTGACATTTATTGGTAAAGGAGTGGAATCATTTTTGATTAACTTAATCATAAACCATATAACCTAATCCTGCACTATACTTTTGCATTTGTTGTGTTTACATTGCTGTGAATTTAATACAACTGGCAAAAAAACCCAAAACTAATCTTAACATAATCTTTGTGGTTCAGCTGAAGATCACTGTAGAGTCAGCTGTACACTTGTATCCTCCGTCAGACGTTTCTTTGCGCCTCCTCTTTTTAGATCCATGTAAAGTGACACTAGAACAGCCCCCTCTGCCATATAAACTGTCTTGAGCCTACAGTGTATTTAACTTTTTATATCCCTGTCACACACTTTCTGTAATGACTGTGAACCAGGCTTTATTCTCTCTGCGAGAACGTTCTATTCTCAGTGGAAACCAGCGAGTTTTACATACCGTGTGATAGCCTCAAGGCCAGAGGAGGACCTTCCACACTGCAGGTCAGTGTGCATGGCTGACTGTGTGACAGAGTCTTGGCAGCTGTAAGGCTAAAAGGTTCTTGTAAGGCAGGAGAAAATATGGAACATTCCTGGATGCCCCTTATCTACTGGGACAAAGCTGTTTCACACATTACCATAACAGTCTGGGCGGCCTGTACTACGGTGGTGGTCTGTTCATCATTTCCCCACCCACCACGCACTCCCCCATAGAGGGATGTAGCATATAGAGAAAGAATCTGATGTGATAGGATTACACTCTCCAATTACACTCTTCGTAATCCAGCTCATCGTGATGATTAGATTAGTTCAATTATAACCAAATTACTGCTAACAACTCATTAAATGCTTCGGAATGAGGTTTTATTCAAACTGTATTTTGAAATCAGCCTGTGTTACCAAAAAAAAAAAAAAAAAGGCAGTCAAAAGTTTGAATATTCCAGTCGATTACACCCCTGACTGCAATGTGAACAGGAGCTCTGATGTTAAGACATTACATTAAAAAAGTAAAGAAACAAGAAACAAGTAAGTCAGAATAATGACTAAGGAGCTTGTTCCGTACTGTAAGTGGTTATGTTGTCACAGCAGAGCTCCGACCCTGATCGCCACCTCCCTCTCAGCGCCCCTTCCTTTTCTTTTTTCTTTTTTGGAAAGTGCCAGAATGACAAAGTGTGCAAGAAGAGCGTGGTGGAAGAAAACGAGGGAATCCTATCAGTGCATGAATTTAATTACCACTCAGATGGCTCCACATAATGAGGAAAAGGTGGACGTGTTAGAGACTTGCATAATTCATTTTGCTTTTCTCATTTAAACCTGCCCCGGCCTCCTCCTCCTCCTCCTCCTCCTCACCACCACCAACACCACCAATATTTCCTGCCTGCTGACATATTTCTCTGATCTATGATCAATAATTTCTTTTTCAACCAAAAACATTTGCATAGCGGGGAATTATCTGTGCAATATGCCACGCTGAAAGGGAACTCGCACAGCTATTGGGAATACAGGTGGTTGAAATCATCTCTCTCTCTCTTTCGCTCTCTCTTTCTCCATCATCCTAATTTTTCTTCTGCTGTTGTAATAAATGACAGAGCAGCTCTGCAGCCTTCTCACTAAAGTCAAAGACTGTGGTATAGCAGGCGCCTTTACAACAGCCCTGGGTGGGCAATAAAAGAGACAGTAGTCCATTTCCTAATTAGGTAGTGATGTCATGCTGGTGAGCTGAAACATATGCGAACTGCGACACATTTATGAAATCAATCAGTTGCTAAATGTGTAAAATGAAGTTGATTTTGCTGCAGTAGATTCAAACAAACATGCTGCTTAACACAGTAACAAGTTAACTGAGGACTGAATTCATAAAGACCAAGTGTTTCTGTGTCTGCAGCTCTGTGAAGCTTTAAGCTCGACGTTCCGTTCATTGAATCGCAATGGCGATCCCCATGGGAAGCAATTTCCAGTAAACGACCTCACATAAGCTGAAGATATACACGACTTTGAACATTTTGCTTATCTTCTCCGGTTTACAAGCCATCTCTGTTCAGCTGTTCTGACCAGCAATGCTCATAAAAAAACAGCTTAGACACCAACCAACTTCACATCTTTAGACTGACGGGATTGGTGAAGGCTTAACATCTTGATAACACTTCTGATTAAAGCCTTGGTTCTGTGAAAAAGCTGTCTGTGGTGACAGAATTTACTGAATTGGCACTGTTAGCTTGCTGTGTTGCCTTCCAAAACGAGTCCTGTGAGCATTTTTCTGGTCTGGCTGTGGCCTCTGAACGTGGTCTCTGGTGTCCCAGCCAACTGCTTTGTACACTCAACCATCCATCCCAACCCTATGAGAGGTTTTGCAGCAACAATGATGTCATGGCCCCATTTCCACTGCACAGGGGACATGCTTCACATGGAAAATCTTTGGGAGGTATGCTCCTCTTTATCAGAAGAAGGAAAAGCAACAACAAACCAACCAGTTAGTGGTTTGAATTTAATGCCGGAAGCTGCAAGTAGTCAATGGAGCCCGCTTGGGTAACGTGTCGGGACGGCTTCTTTCTTGTAAAACCAACTTTCAGATAAAGATTAAATTTTTTTACGTGGCTTGTCCAAGTAAGTTCTCCAATGCAGCATCTTCTTCGGCTTATCCTGGTGTGCCGAAATGGGCCCAAAGCGAGACGGCAGACAACACCCATAACTACAACTGTAACTGTAGTTGGTGTTTTCTCCCCCGAAGGATCCAGACAAGCAACAAGATCATTCCATGATGGAGCCGCCACACAAAGGCGACATGTACGCTTTACGCGAGACAGAAATCTCACCTAAACATAGGTTCCAAAACACTTCACGTACACCAAAGCACTCAGACTGATACTAAGCCCACATACATTCAGCACAATGTACACTTAGAGTTCAGTATCTTGCTCTGACTAGACTGGAGGAGTTGGGAATCGAACCAGTGACTCTGCAATTACTAGACAACACGCTCTACCGCAGCCACCCTGGAGAACGATCTCCTAGGCACCCAAAAGAGACATGTGGTCATAAAACTATTCAAACAAATGATCAACAAGCTCCTAACCGTGTGCACACACGCCACTGTTTGGGGATGTATTTAGTAAATGTGCACAAAAAACGTTTCCAACCCCCTGATGTATATACGACCACGTGTAACTCTTTATGTGTTATCATGTGAAACATGGTAATACAGAAGCCGTGCAGTGGTCCATCACCTTGAAGGTCTTTGTCTTTCAAAAGACCTCTGGGTTCATTTACACAGCGTTAAAGCTTTCATTAGGCTGAATTCCTGAGTTTTTACAATAAACTACCAATTGCCCTACGTTATGAGGTACATGTCTCCACACTAAACATTTTACACATGCTTTTCAGAGGAGCGCGTGTCGTGTGAACGTGCATGTTTGTGCATCTGATGCGTGCACGTACTCCAGAAGGGCGTGTGCGTGCGTGGATGACAGGACTGGTTGTTTGAAACTTGACCCGAGGGGGGCCAGTTGGATTCATGAAGGGCCTCTTTCATGTCCCCTTCCCATCCGGTGTCAGCCTTGAATCGTCCTGCCTGAATCAAGTGCTTCCTTATGCCAAATATTTGCTCGGCTACTTAAGAATATTAAACAGGTTTTTCTGTGAAGGGGGAAGCGAAAAAAAACCCAGCTGACAACGTGTAGCATGTATGTGTTACGGTGTCAGTCAAACGCCAGCAGCTTTCAACAGAAAATAGACACGCTGTCATCTTGTTTTTCTCATTCCTTCCCAAATCTCCCCCATCTGACCAGTCATAGACGTCAATTCAAAACGCCAGAGGAATCCATATGAAATCGCTTAATACGTGCATATGCTATATCAGCCTCGGCATAACGAATCGCACAGATTTATTATTTTCTTTCCCAACTTGATTCTGTTTCTTTTTTTTTGAAGGACATTTATGCCAGGTGGGATAGTCATTATCTGGCATTCACAGGACAGTTACTTGGGCGGGAAGAAGACAGGAGAGGAATAGATGGACATTCCGTACTCAGGAATCCCGGGATACTTTATAGGGCTTGAGAGCTGTTGTGACGGTATCCTGTGCTGCAAAATATAAGCTTAACCGCCAGCATTCCTGCAGAAGCAACACACAGAAATAGACGCTGTCTGAAGTCCGAAGTTGTGAATTAAGAAAAAGGATGTCTGCAATTCCAGATGGGGGCGAGGAGAAGACATTTTTCTGCTTTTCCACAGTTCAATATATCAACAAGTCACAGGAAGAACGTTAGACGATACACACAACATGCTCTATTGTGCAGTGTGTGTGTGTGTGTGTGCTGTGGTTTTGTGTTTCTGTTGTCCAGATTCAGGTGTGTGCTCACTTTGAAGGGCCTGTAAATACTGTCCGACCTAATTTGATTTAAACTAAAATGGAAAACACGTTTTGACCTCTCATTGAAAAACAGCTGTGTGCTAGATGTGGTAGCCAGGTTGAGAAGCCATCTTTTCAGTGTGTGCGTGTGTTTATTCCCCCAGTGGCACATTGTCTCCAGCTGGATACCTTTTAGCACTTTACAGACATGTTTGATAGTCTGAGCCTTTTGTTACTCGTGCTGCTCGATTCTCTCAAAAGTCTTAAAGCTTTAAAGAATTCGCCGGCAGGTTGAGAGCACCTGCTCTCCCACTGGCTGCTCCCCGTTTTTAATGAACAAAAAACGAAGCCGTGATTTATGATGGATTCCTCTTTTGCATTCCTTTATCTGCATGCGATATTTCGCAGTGATAAATTTGGCATCCTTAAGATTCAGGAAAGAATAATGCCGGACATTTGTCTTCATTTTTTGCAGACATCTTTCTGGAAAAAGCCGGAAAAAAAAAAAACGACCGAACCAATGTGGTGCTTTAACATTCTTCTGTACAGCACACATTGTTACACATCTGAACAGCATGGAAATGGGTGTGAAAAGTTATCTTTGTGGTTGGTAGCATGAGTCGCTCAATTCTGAATGTTATACAATTAAATTTGCTGGTAAAATTCTGAATCTACAAAAGGTTTTTTTTTTCCCTAAACAAATTAGATTTGTCCATGTCCACATCAATAAAATGAACAACTGGCAGGACATAGAATGGACAGTGCATGCATGGCACCACCCATAGATTTCCATAGTGGCACTGGCCGCCACCGTGTTGGCAGTCCTGCCTCTTCCACCTCCCAGATAATCGGTTAAAAATCGGCAAAGACGTGAATCATTGGCCAAATGACACCTCGGTGCTCAAACAAGCCATCTATAACGGCAACCACCTGTCAATCAAAGCATCCACGCTCTTAATCCTGCATAACTTTAAGCCTTAATATAATGTGAACAGGTGAGTTGTATATAAATTCACCCTCAGTACAGTTGTCATGAACGGGGAAATTAGCTACAGAGACCAAAACTGTTTTTTGTACCAGGCTGTAAACATGTTTATTTCTGCTGTGAAGTTTTTAACATGGGGAATTATGGAGACTGACTCACTTCTGGAGCCAGCCTCTTGAGGAACTGCAGCTTTAGGACTTCACTTCACAGCCACGGAGGTTTCCGCTTGAGATGAACCCATAGGACCACCAACAACATGCCTTGTGGGAAATATTCCCCTTCGGACCTTTACTGGCTTGTACACGATCCCTCTGGGACCGAAGGGGGAAAACACAGACAATCACTCATATATATTGTTAAGATGTGCTTCGACCTCTGCTGCTAAGTGTGAGGAATGTCAGTTGACACATGTTGGGTTTTATTCCCTCATGACAAGTGTTTCTAATCACACACTTTTCAGCAGCAGACACATGAGAGCACACTGATCTGTTTTTCCCAGGGGTTGTGTTTGTCTTGTGGAGTGGAAACAGAAGGTGATGCTTTTATTAACTTTTTATTATCATCACCGCATCTTTTTTTTTTTTCTGTGTGTTGTTGTCGTCGCCTAAAAGTACACGCTAGAGTCTGGGCGATAATAGCATCCATGAACTCACTGTATTTTATTTCTCAGCTGTTCAGTTTTCGCAACATTTCCTGACACAAAGTGGTTCCCATCGCTCTGAAGAGGCTTTCCATAAACAACGTGTTTACTGGCAGCTTTTTTTTCGAGCTCACAAGGAAAACCAAAATCCAGAGGTCACGCAGATCACGGCCTTGAGAACAAAGCAGGAAAATAATACATGTGGTATCTCGCAGAGAGCGAGTGAAACAAAACAGCCTCACATAATGGCACCATGGCCGCGTTATAATGTCCATTTTTGGATATTTTTCTGCACAGTGTGTTTAAGAGCAATAATGGATATAGAAAGTGGACAGACGAGGTTCAACTGAGGGCAAACTTGGGTACGGTCGGAGCAGCATCACTCTTTTTAATTAGGAAGTGCACTCTTTGACTGCACATGGAATTCGAGCCAGTTCCGGACACACTCCCACCATTAGGTGTCGGAGGAGTCTCTGCCAGTGGTTTGGATCATGTTCAAATGGAAGACTGGAGAGGTTTAGACGAGGAAACAAGGGTTTTAGGAGACAGTTATGTTCAAGTCAGGAATGAGAGTGTGTTAAGGAGTTGGTCTGAACCTCCCTCCCACGCGGGTATCTTGCTTGCACAAAGTGTTATTGCCTTTAGGGAGGAAATCTGCTTTAAAGTGTAATACTGACAGGACCGGAATGGCTTTTTGAAGCTTGTTTTAGGTTTCCAATCTCACTAACAGAACATCATACCCGTTGGTGTGGGGGTTACCAAGGATGATAAAAGTTTAATAAGCAAGATGTCAAAGAATTTTCACCCAACCCTGCAGTTCCCCTGAGCTCTATGGAGGGTTTTAGTGTCTTTCAGCTCATTGTTTTGGTTCAGTGTCGCTGCTTTCGTTACGGTACACTACCTTCCAACCACAAAACCAACAAATTTAACACTAGCTAGTAATAATAAACACAAATTAACAAATGCAAAATATCTGTAATCCCTAGATTTCACCGGGGACGGCTCTGTGATGTCGCAGCTGTGACGTGGTTTTGGTTGGTTTCATATCCCAGCAGCATTTTTGGCCGCCGGACTTTGTTAACTTGCTCAGATTTGGTCATTTTTGCTGTGGTTTAGGTGCTTCTATCAAGAGTAAGCAGGCTACATAGTTAAATAGTTTTGCCTCTTGTCTGTTTTTTACGATCAGAAGTCTGCACAGGGTGTTTACCGGTCACGACATTCCTCAAAAATAGAACAGCTGTGAGACATTTCTGTCGCCTGAATGCGTCGCAGCCGTGCCCGGTGGCGGTGTTGTGGCTTCAGAAACAAATGCATCATCAGCACAATCACGGCGGAAGATTTTTTTTCTCTTTGTATATTTTTTTGTACTCGTAAGACATGCAGGAAATGAGCTGTTTCACTCAGGCGTTGGTGCAGAGAAAAAACAGAGCTACTCATCCCAAAGGCACGCTAATGTTCCTCTGCACGGCTGAATATAAGCCACTGTTTGGTGGTAAGCCACAGCGGCTTTATAGGTGAGATATGTCAGTGTTGTGTTTCCTGCTGAAGCTTTACATTCTTACATTATTGTTACCGGAGTTAAGTGATTTTCCTACCAACCGTCGGTCACATGTGTCGAGGTGTAACAGGAAACATAGAACGCAGTATTCTCACGCAGGAAGAAGGAGCGGCTTTTTGGGATTTCACGTGTTTTTCGTGCATCTGCGTTTGAGCTGACTGCGTCGTATATCGATTATGCTCTACGGACGTCTCACGCATGCTAAACACTCAGCACATCCTCACGCCGGTGAGGTTATTCCATCCAGCTCATAAATAACTCAGCCACTTTTTTTCTCATGTTTAATTCAGTATGAAAAAAGAAAAAAAAAAGCTGTTGACACACGCTTTATGCCAACTGCCCGTTGCTTTTATTACTCTTTTATCACCACTCCGAGAGGAAATGAAAGTGTTGCTCCATGTTCAGTGCGTGATCATTACAAAACGACTTCGTCAGCAGTGGGAATTCCTACCTGTTCTTTGTGCTGGCATATTAGAATCATGCTATATTAGATCTAATTGGCTTTGCGTGAAAAGTGCTTGTGTGTGTTTCCACGGGCGCAGACGTCTGTGCTTGCAAAAAATTGCCTCTCCTCTTGTGTTCCCTCCTGCAGTAAATGTCCCGTTGAAGACGGAAAGTTCAATTTAAAGATTAAACGTGTTAGCATTTGTCTTCATGTGTGCGTGAGCCATGTGCGGATGTAGCTGCCGTCCGCGGAGACACAGCTCATGTATAGATATTGCTCTGCTTGGGTGGGCAGAGGACGTCGAGGTAATCTCTGTCACGCAGCTGCCACCGGTGGCGGATAAACTAGCGGCGGTTAAACGATGGTTGAACCCCAACGTGGGGGATTTGTCTGTGACACAGGTGTCATATTTAATACCCTCATATATCAATAATTGGCTGGAAGAAGAACAGGAAGGAGCCATATGTGCAGGAAAGGGCTCAGGGAGATCCCTAAAGATAATCTTGTGTACATTTAAAAGCCCATTTAGCATCAGTCGGGTCGGTTCTCTTTGGGGCAGCAATACAAATAGCCAACATTACTGTGCGCCGCATGGAGCCAGCGCGCTCCTCATGAGGCTGATGAGATTGTTTATTACCGTTTGACCCGTCGCCCAACAGGCAAAAAGCAGCGAGTGAATTATACCGAAGACAAGATCCTTTTTTAATGGATATGCTGCTTTTCTATAACCCGACTGTGTTTATGGTAATGAAACACCATGTTATCTGACATGTGTTGCCTTGATTCGGTTACAGATAGGGTGAAAAAATGAAAGTGTGAGATAAAAAAACAAATAGAACGGTAAATCTTTCTCCAGTAATGACCTCAAAAAGTCCGCCAGAGTCGGGATGACAGCCTAAGGTCGACTACTCGGGAGGGAAATAGCCTCCTCTTCCCGGGTTTGTCTTTTGATCTGATATCACATGAATTTAACAGCCCGTGACGGCGGTGTCTTTTTGAAATGTAGACTGTATTTGCAAGATTTCTGGGAAAATATGATGGAGGCTGGACGCCGCTTTGCTATAATTCAGAGACTAATTACACTTTTGATTCCCCTTCTCAGGCCTCCTCCTCCTCCTCCTCCTCCTCCTCGCAGCTCTGTCTTTTCCAAGCCAGACATCCATCTCGTCCCTCATGGGCAGTTATATGCACAAGTTCACACACACACACACACACACACGTTAAACGCACGTCTTATTTTTCTTATCTGTCTTCTGAGCTGAAGCCGCTTGCACCTCCCCAGCCGCACTGCAAGTCAGATGTCTGGCTGCCTCAGTCGCTCCTGCCATTTCTCTCACTAATTTAAAGCTACTGTATGGATTCCTTCAATGTCCCCGGGCAGATTTTCCCTCTTCTCACTCTCCCCGATCAATCAATCACGCTTAATTGCTCAATTACTCCGGCGAAAAGCTAAGGAAGGCGAGGAGGAGAGGACATTTTGTCAGCCCCGGATTGCTTAGTCTACTTTGGGGTAAACAGACACAGGCTGGAGTGATAAAGTGTGTCCTCCTAGAGGACGTCAGGGGATGAGATTCCCTAATTAATCCAAACATTAGGCGAGCAGGGGCTTTCCACATGCATCAGGCTCTCTCTCTCACTGTCACACAGACCTGCTGTGTAACGGACTCACACACAGACTTTAGGATCGTCGTATTTTTAAAGTTTTTGATGGCAGGAAAGAAACTTCAAAATGAGTTTTTTTGGAAATGCAATCACTTGTTATGTTTATGTTTTTTCTGTGTGGAGCTGGAGCCGGGAGGTTAATATCGTAGCTTAGCATCAAGACTCATGTGGGGGGAGCGGTTAAACTAATTAACACATTCCATGATGGGTTTTTTTTAATCCATACACAAAAGGAAATATAAAAACAACAAGTTGGAGACTTGTTAATATGAGGTTGCCAGGTAATCAGTGGAGACTCCAGGAAGTCACCGCACCTGGCTCCTGTTTGCCCGCAAATAGTTACAGCAACTTCCTCCTCATTAAAGCTCAACCTGTTGTTTTTCCACTTGTTGTTTGTGTGCGGATTAAACAGCGTTCATTAAAATCTAGGCGTACTTTGGAACTTTGGAAACAAGCCAGGCTACTTGTTCCCTCCTTGTTTCCAGGTTTTATGCTAAGCTAGGGTAATAATCACCTCCTGGCTCTTGTTCTGTATTCGAGGCACTGGCATGGAGAGTTCGCATTTACCATCCATCCGTCCATTTTCCATAAGCGCTTATCCTTCAGGGTCGTGGGGGGGCTGGAGTCGATCCCAGCTGGCATCGGGCGGGGAAGCGTGGGTACAACCTGGACGGATCGACCAGTTCGGTGGCATTTACCTTCTCGCGTAAGTCAGAGCAAGGAAAGAGAATTAGTCTGTTTCCGAACATGTCAACATTTTTCCTCTTTAAAGAATAATTGTGGTTCATTACAACTCAGGAGAAGTTAACACAGGCAGGGCGCAAAACATGAGCAAGTTGCTCAGATTTATTTGAAAGTGGAAATCAAGTTGAACACTAAAATTAATTAAATCCATTAAAGTTTAGAGGGAAAATTCCCGCTTCAACACTGACCTTTTTGTACTTGCTTTAGTTTCGCACACACACATTTTCCTTTGCCCTGAGGGATTATTACTGACTCATTGAGTTTTACCTCCAAATAAAGAGGTCTGTATAAAAAATAAAAAAAACTCAGTTCATCTTGCGCACACACAGATGCAGAAGCCGAGTAAGATCAGCTAATACAAACCGTCCACAACATCCAATACAAACATTTTTTCTGCTGCACTTGCAGTTTCGTGTTTATTCACTCAGACTGCCATCGGATACAGATGTCGTCGTGGAGGAGATTTTTATCGAGAGCCGAGCAGCTTGGCAGACGTTATCGCGGACGTTGGGTCCGCTGTGTCAGGGCTGAGTCCTCTCTCGGTTTGATGAGCCTGCTAGTTCTTGTGCATGGCTGAGCTCGCTCTGCCGAGCTGGCACCCGGACCGCGAGTCTAATGAGACACTGGCACTTCTTTTTTATTAATGGCCGCATCCCTTCAAACTCATAAACTCGACACTTCCAAGATAAGCATCCCCTGTGGCGGCGAGGTCACTCCACTCATCAGTGACACTGGATGGCTTTGTGTGTGTGTGTGTGGCTTTGTTGCTGTGTTTCTCTTTCTGTCCTATTAAGTGTTATGATGTTCTGTATCGCGACGCATTACACACGGCTTTGCTTTCCTCATTTAATCTCTAATTTGCATACAACATACGTCCATTAGTCATATTTCCATTAAAGAAAGAAAACACGAGGAGCCGTTCCCAATAGAACCTCCGCCACGAGGATGCACGTGTCCTTGTCTGTTGCTCTCATCTGCATAGAAACATATTAATCCTTTGGGTGATGTGATTTATCTCTCGTCTGTCCTTCACTCTGCAGTACGTGGAAGACACATTACACCGAGCGTATGATTTGAGCTGCCTTTTCTCTTCCTCCTAGTCCCTCGGTTCAGCCTCTGTCCTCCAGGGTGAAGCAAAATAAGGCAAAGGAGGAGCAGGGCGGAGTGTGGACATGATAGACGACGCACAGTTTGAGGCATTAGGGGGATCGCGAGTGATAGGAGTAGGACAGGGGGGAAAAATGAGCGTTGATTAGCTCATCGGGGTGGGAAGGGTCAGGCAAACATTTTTTGTATACTCTGTAACCTGCGTCTATTCGATACATGACACACGGGGAGGAAAAAAAAACATCGCACTACACAAGCGGAGCATAATTCTTCGTCCGTTCAGGAACAAATTAAGTGTCTTGGACCTGGTCCAGAAGTCTTCCTGCACTCTGCGATTGCAGTCCTTGTTAATTGATTTTCAGCCAGGCACGACGTCAAGAAAACATTACGCAACAGGATTAGGGCCGAAGAGAGGCCCGGGGGCCGCTTGCGGTTGTAAGTGGAGAGACCTCCAATTAAATCTCTTCTCGGCAGAATGGAGTTTGGTGGTGGTGGTGGTGTGTGCTGTTAATAATATATTGTCTTTTACTTCTTCTTCTTTTTTGCGGTTTATACGCGCCACGGGCGAGCAGCGGAGAATGCAGCCCGGAAGTTTAAGTACAAAGTTGCAGATGGTTTATTGGCTTCACTTAAAGTAATCAAATCTTACTCCTCTTCCTTGTGTAAGCTTGTTTAATCACCATGCTGCTTATTTTACAAGCATGGTTTGCTCCTCATACATCAGAGCCGTAAATATGTTAGGAGTTAGGATCGAGGGAGAAGCGAGGAAAAGTGAAACTGAGACGGGGATGAGGTATGGGATGTCTTTAGTCTGGAGGCTATTATCATCATCTGTTCAGTGGTCATTACCACCTTGGGAGTCTGCTGTCTGGACCAAACCACTGATGGAAGAGGCCAACGCAGACAGAGCTCATCCCACCTCTCCGAGCTGCCACTTATCAACGGGAGGAGGAGACGGAGGAACAGGCAAGACAGGAAAAAGTGTAAAAGTGAACGGAGTCGGGCGAACAGGTTCGCCAGATTCCAACTAATCACACCTACGCGAGATGTCAGCGCTAACGCGAGGAGGAGGACAGGGAGGAGGAAAGTAAAAATTAAAGAGTCAAAACGGAGGAGAAGATAGAGGAGGGGAGGGGAGAAAGAGAAGGAAGGATCACATCAGGGGATGGCTCCATTGTGTTTGAACTCATCACACCTACGCAAGCTTTTAGCAATCAACAAGAGGAAGAGCTAAGCGGTGGGAGTGGAGGAGGAGACGAAATGAAATGAAAAGACGCTGAGGAGGGAAAAATGTGTTTTTGTGGTTAGTTCGGTATTCCCGGGTTTCTATGAACACTTGATCACCACGACTCCGTAAGTCTGCTGATGATGCCATTAGTGCGAGAATGAGAGAAACCAGAAGGTTCAACGCACACTTGTGAAATACAAATTAAACCAAAGCACTGCGATCAGCATCTTCCCATTCATTCACCCGTCTGAGCCGCAGCAGGCTGGCAAAGTCGGCCCCCGTCGTTTGTCATTGAGTGCGATGAAAATGTTGTGGGCGTCACGGCGTGTTTGGGTTGGGTCAAGTAAAGTGATTTAAATGACATTTCGCTCGATTAGCAGCCAAGAAATCCATAGAGTCGACTGTACATCACTCCTGGTATCAATTCTCTCTCTCTCTGCTCGGACGTGACACGGAGGAGCCGTCGCCCAAAAAAAAACAAAGTGCGATTTCATTTTCTTCTGTTTTCTCGTCTCTTATTTAGTAAATTTATGGAACAGACACAGACAGTTGTTCAAAGTGCAGCGCCTGGAACTCTGCAGGCGCCACAGCAACTCAACAAGTTGGGGAGACTTTTATGTATCTCCAAGACATACAGTTCTGAGTTGTTTCCTCTATACACGCTGGAGGAAAAACTAAGAAGAAAAAAATATATAGTTTGGATTCTACAATAAAATAGAGTGCTGATGTTGGCAGTCTCCCTTATGGGGCACTCTGTCTCTCTTTTTTTCTCCCTCTCTGTCTGCCGTTTCCTTTTCTCTACCAATCTTGTTCACCGCCTAATATGTTCAGTGCTCTCCAGATTAGGTTTCACTGTAAGAGGATCACTTCGCCACATTGTTCCTCTGGTCTAACTATTTAGTCAGAGGTGAGTATCGCCATTCGTTTCCTCACCACCTCCCCTGTAGTGCTACATATTTTTAGTATATATATAGTATTATAATGCTTTTATTTCATTTTCACCCCGTGGAGATTTCTTCTACGCTCAGTGTCCATTACCGAAATGGACTGTGGGTTATCCCGGAGGTCTACCAATTTGTTGGATGTATTTCCCTCCTCTTGAAACGTTTGCAACACCAATTCTTCTTCTTCTAAGACTTCATGTTTCTTGTTATGTTACAACATAATTATAAAAAACTCTCATTTAGTGGAATAGCATTGTATCATTGAGGTGAATGCAAGCTTTATTTACCGTTACACTGGACAAATTTTCATGCCTAGGTAGCAGTTACCTCCAGAAGATGCTCTTATCCCCCTACCCCAGAGGACTTAGGGTGAGGTACACCCTGGACAAGTCACCAGTTCATCACAGGACACACAGAGAAAACTATTCACACTCATATTTACACCTATGGACAATTTAGAGTCAATAATTAACCCTTTGGACTATAGAAGGAGTACTGGGACAGAACCAGGAAGACATGGGGAGAAGATCAAGACAAAAAGACAAAGAAAATGTTTTACTGATATCATGATCTACCTCTAAACTTGACCAATCAATCGGCCTCATCGACCTTCCTTCCTTCAAAACACTGATTAAATGCATCCTGGGAGCAATTATGCCAAAACATCTTTAGCATCAACTTAAAGTAAAATTCTAGGAGAGAGGGTTGCACCTGTTTTTCTTTAATGACTTGCATTCGTGACACATTTGCATCATGGCCGTCTGCAGTCAGCATGAATATCAGCAGAAAATATCAGCACCCACTCACCACATCATTGCTCCAGGGCATGACTAGTGTTTCTAAAAAACCCCCGGGGCACCTTTAACCATAAATTAAGTCCAAAACTGGAATAAATGTGGCAAATTCAGGTAAATTAACAACAACAGACGAGCACTGTGGTGCTCTTAATGCCTGATGAGGAAAACAAACCAAGCATTAATGCAAACAGTACAGTATTTCTCAGTGTTTACTGATGACTGGATAACCTGCTGAGGTGTGTACTCTCCGATCGCCGTCTCCATCACGTTCCTGCGGTTGCAACGCAAGAAAGAATAATACAGCACTTTCTGGGAAAACCTTGAAATAGCAAAAGCGTACTGACACATTCAGCTGAACTGTCATGCACTCGAACACCCTGGAGTTGCTGAAACACCACCGTGGACAATTTCGCGTCGATTTCCTGGGAGTAATGCATTATTGCATGGGGCTGTGTGTGTGTGTGTGTGTGTGTGTGGAGCATCCACCATCGCATTGCTCGGGTTTATTGTCACTTTCACTGTGATATTTCTTTTTTTGTTTTTTTCCCGGTAAATGAAAGTATATGTGAAGCAGTGGTGCGAAGAGATGCTGTTTCTCAGTCAACAGCTGACACAGCATGCGCGCTGCAATCTATTTAAAAAAGCTTTTCTGCCTTATGTGCTATATGTCTTCATAAACAACAGGGAATATCATCTCTATGAATCATCGCAGGGGTCAATTTTTAATGCCACAGACTGGGTTGACTTTCAAAACTTTATGCCAGTCATTGCAGTCTCCTGTGTGGACCTACCTGCTACGACAAGCTGTTCCAAACAAATGCTAAAAATACAGGTTGACCCGAGTTTTCGGAGCCCATATGGTTTCCTGCTGCACTTGCATCCCCCGTAAATCGGTGCATCCTTTTTTCTTTTTTTTTTCGTATCACAATTCACTAGACCAGGCATCAGCTGGTGTGTTGCATAAAGCCGACGGACATGATCACAATGTTGGTGCGACGCCGCAGTCCTCAGGCGAAAACAGCGTGGCATTGAGCCTAATAGAGACATCGCGGAGGCCTATTAGCACAGATGGTTGTCATATGTATGCAAATAAGGAGCAAAGTGAATCACGTAGCCCCATCAGCACCACCTGTCTGCCTCACACAACTACACCAAAATCCCCCTTCAGCATCCACACACACACACACTACCTACCCTCCAAATCCCTTTGCAGGGACAAGTCTGTTCTCTCCAATCTACAGCTGTATATTAACAGGAGTAAAGACATTAGCATAACATTAATCATCATTTTGTGCTTTTTATCACAGGCAGATACGAGGACAAGGCTCTTTGAGGATGCGTTGAGGGCGTTCTTACAGTGAAGGGGGGGGTGAGGTGTTAAGTTTGGGCTTTGTGGTCTAAAGAGCATCGCGCCCGAGGGAGCTGGCACGTCGCCCATTTCTTCTGTGTGTGTTTTAGGAGGGAGTACGCACAATTATACCTTCCTATAGGTTTGCAAGTGATAACTGAAAGAGTTCTCCAGTGCCACCCGTGGCTTTATTGCTCGCTTTCTACAGCTGCCAGCCAATATTACCTTTATAAGTTTAAAAAGAAAGAGTCCCTCAATGAACATTTGGTGAACGTGTATGGTCCTGGTTGGAATCAAACCTCTAAACACAGAAGACTAGGAGTCTATAGCAACTTTAGGCCTTATATATAGCGTTACTTAAGGCTATGGTGACCATATTTTTAAACCTCCAACCACACATTCATGGATCATAGTTATTTACATCAATTATTTCAGCACACCTTCCCGAGCCGACCTTTTAACACCACGGATGCCATGAATGCAGCGTATTAGTCGCTGGGCTCGTTACATAGGAAGGACTAAGTGTTAATAAGACTTCCTCGGTGCCTCCCCCTCCTCCTCCTCCTCGTAATCCTGCGGGAACACTGTTTTGATAACACCATTTTGCCCGTATTCCTGATCAAATGCCAATGCAGCATTGCCGACAGATGCCTTGGCATAATATTTAGACTGCGGTTTCCCATATTCCACTGCAGTAAGTAGTATGTGAGTTGACGTTTTGCAGCACATTTTTTATTCAGCACCAGCCTGTGTGTGTTTTTCTTTTTTTTTTGGTTGTTGTTTTTTTTACTTTTTCCCCATTCCTTCCATATTTGATGCCGTTATGAAAGTGATTCTGCTGCAAGACTTTGAACACAGAGAGAATTCCCAGTGGAGAATAATTACAGTATTTTGTGCTTTTCTGTATTTTCAAAAAAAAATAAAATAACTTCTGGTTGCTGTCCACCATGACAGTAAAAAAAAAAAAAAAGTGCTATCACAGGAATACATCTTTTGAGAATAGATCAAAAACTCCTTCTTTGAAAATAAAACCTCGGCCGTGTCAGCGTTTTGACGAGAAAATAAGTGGACGGAAATAGAAGAAGTATATATATTTTTTATATTTTTACACATTTCACATCGTAGACAGTGTCTTGTGTTGCTGCATGAATTAAAGCGAAGCAAACTTTTGTAATCCCGTGGGTTTAGCAGCGCCACGCTCACGTTAATCTCATGTTATACTAACAAAGAACTTGTTCTCCTAAAACCTCCACAAGCACAAACTAAGAGAGGATTAGAGCAGAGAAAGAAGGTGGGGGGGTTTAAACTGATGTTAATACACGGCTTAGAATTTTTTAAGTTGTGTACTCAGTGCTAACATCCCATTTAGGTGCTAAGTGTGATGCACAGTAAACTACCTAATGGTCAATTTCTAAGCAAAGTTATTGACGTTCTGCTACTAAAATGCCCTTCATCCCAGATGGCAGCCGTCGTTCACTCTACCCTTTTTCTCATGCAGGCCTAAAACATCCCCCGTGGGTCCTCTTCGTTTCCTTTCACAGAACACACTTCAACACTGAAATCCCTTTCCAGAGAAGCATTGAGTATAAGCATATGGCCCTGAGAAGAGTAGGTCCACTTTTTAATCTATTCTTGAAACACGCTTGCTTGTATCACAGACACACACACACCCGCAAAGATATTAAAAGATGAGTTGGAGGTGGGAGAAAGTGTGCATCTGTGAGTGGTTTTTAAAGAAAGTGAAAGTGTACCACATCAAGGCGTCCTTACAGCCCCCATGGTGCCACTACCACCCTGCGTCCCCAGAGATTATTTTACGCAACCATCAGACATAGATTTTAAGACCACCAATGGCATAAACCACTGAGTTACTACTATTAATAATGGGCGAAAAGGGGGCCACCCATTGATGAGTCACCACATCCACATGCAGCACGGAGGTCCCACTGGGCAGGTACAGCTGGAGATGGCATCAAGGAGGGGGGGGCGTTAAGAGAATGTCATATAGTCGCCATATGTTTTCAGTATGAGCTCAAACCACGGCGCGGTGACTTATTTATTGCACTTCATTCTTTCTCACTCATCATTCAGGTTTTGAGGTTTGTTACTAAATGAAAACCACCGACTCGTCACTGCGCTCTGGATTCCAGAGTCGGTGTCTGTCCATGTGTCGTTGCAATCATTGCTTCCAGTCGCGAGGCGCATATATATTTATATATATTGTGCTGTCATTCCCAAATGCTTAGACAGAGATGGGAAAGAAAGGGCTTCATATTTTCTGCTCCAACAACTTGGAGAGTAAATGAGGAAACCGGCACGTCGGGCCAAATTTAACACTATTATAAATTGTATGGTGAATGGCTCCATCTGGAAATTGTCTCTAGTATTAGCTCTCATCATGTTTAGTGTAGCCAAAGAGTCTAATATGTGGCTCTATTGACTTTTCAATAGCTTCAATGGGACTTACTTGGTTAAATTAAGATTATATCAAACAAAATAAAAGATTAAGATGTTTAGTAGACACTGTGTTTGCTTTGAGAACAAGTCAGTGTAGTGTATTTGCAAGATTTGCTATTTGCGTCATTAGTTTTGAAAATACTTGGTCATAAACCAAAGTATTGGTCAAAATGGGACCTAATTATGGTGTCAGAGAAAAGTTAATGAGCAAAATAATTAGATGGAGAACATAACTGTTGGTACTAAATTGTGTGGCAAACCATCCAAGAGTCATGAATGTGAACCTCATGGCGGCTAGTGAGGGAAAAGTCAGGGGATCACCAATGATGGAGGATTAGATCCATAAACTGGGAACCAGGAAGCCCATAGCAAACCTTCCAGTAGACCAACAGTCTAAAAATCATTAATTAACGAACTGCTCGTCAATGAAAGGGTCTAGTTTGACTGCATTGGTATCTCCTCACACTGCTTTGGTTGTGATGACAGATTAAAGCGCTACCATGTCCTCGATAATCTGCTCTTTGTGTTTGTTTTATCCAATTTCAGAAATGCCAAGCTCGTATCTGACATGTGCCTTCTTCCACTAGATTGATAAGTCAAAGCAGGCGGCAGGAAAAGGAAAACTTGCCGATAAAACGCGGCTCGATACATTATTTACAACAGTCGCGGTTGTTATCACAAAACCGCAACAGTGATGCAACCTTTAGAAATCTTGAGTGCAAAACATGGGGCTTTCTGGTCATCGGCTGCAAAAAGATCATTGTCGGCGCTCACGTCTCCGCACAGCTGCAGCGGAGTAAATCACACGGTGTAAAACTCAAAAAAAAAAAAGTCAAGCCTTTATTGTTAATGGTCACACTCTCGCTCTCGCTCTCACAGGTGGGATTCCTCTCCAACTGAAAGTTTACTTTGTGGAAATATTCTGAAGGCCGCAGCTGAAAAAACACATCAAACACGTGATAGATTGAGTGTCTTGCGGGTGTTTGACAGCCCTGGATTTGCAAAGCATACAAAATATCCTTTGACTTGAGTTATCATCGAGTCTTCAGCCATGCACAATATAGTTTTTGGAATCGGTGGCCTTTGATGGACATCCATCATTTAATTCGTGCGACCTTATTTTGACTTGTATCGTATCGGTCTCATACACTGGAAACAAAGCTGCGCATTGTGGAGATACCTGTGTAATCATGAGAGTCTCCAGCGCCTGTTGCCTTTTGACCCCGGTTGTATTATCCACTCCACTCCCTCTCCATCTTATCCAATGTGTGACCAGAGGTAGGTAGCTGAGAAGCATGACATAATGAGCATGTAAAACTGACCTTGGCAGGGGATTGCTTTCCTAACACGCAACACCTACTCTACGCAGTGAAATACATTATTTAGTTTAGTTTAGAAACCGTGATGCAAGGCAGACCATATGTTCTCATTCTACTTTGCTAATTGCCATTTCTAATTTTCCCCCCTCCGCCGTTCAGCCCCAAACAAAGCGCTAACATAGATACAGCTTTTTTCAAGGCTGCGTCCTTTATTTGTCAAAGCGCCGTGGCAGTTGTTTGGCAAAGGGAGTTGAGTCTGATTAGCCTCATACCTTCCTCTGTTACGTCTCCAACTTTACAGCGGGAGTTCCACAGAGTTAATAAAGGAGCTGGGAGGCTTCATGTTGGAGCAGCTCTGTGGATGAACGACGGCTCAACTCAGCATAATGGTTCCTTTGTGAGCCAGTGGCAGTATTATGGAACTTCATCGGTCTGATGTGTCTGCTGGGGCCAAATTAACTCTGTCATCCAGTCTTTGCAAGGTGCTTGCAGCATTTATCACTTAGCAGCGTCGAGCTTATGCGCCAAAAAATACCGTTTGCATTATGGGTGTTTTCAGCGCGAGTGCATTAATATGGATCTAAGAGAGCTACCGATGTAATGAGCAGGATCATTTATTCAGCTCATCAAGAATCCGATCCCCGTCTGCAGAGCTTTCCAATCAAGACCTCAAGTGCAAACTCTTTACAAATGTGTTCGGCAAGTATCTCACTTGGCCAGAAGATGTTTGACAATGAGTCAGACGACGAGTTAATCAGTCCAAAGTCTGATTTCTAGCTACTTTAACCGTATCTGGTTTCTTGAAAGTGTAAATAATCCTGTGAGTTGTGATTCGCGGAGTCGTCACCGGCCAGTTATTGATAGGTCATTAACACACATTTCTCCAGGAAAGCTGACGGGCTGTCGTAACCTGTTGTCTCTGTAATGAAAAATGACAATCGCGCGCATCCCCTTTGATTGATTAGCGCGTGCAATTACTGTCTGAGCCATAGAGCTGCATGAAAAACAGCCGCAGCAGATCCCGTCCCGCTACACTGTGTGACATTTTAATCTACGGGCAGATTAATGGGACACTGGTAGAGTGGAGAATATTCCACTATTGATTTTTTTCTGATGAATCAAATGCCTCCGTTTAAGTGACAGGTTTACCATATATCTAGTCAGGTCTGCCACTTCGTGTGCATGTGTGAGAGAGAGAGGTGTAAATAAAGGACAGGAGACAGTAGCTACAGTGCACATGAATGATTGTATGACCGAGTTGGCATTCCTCACTTAGATAGGACACACTCATCAGATGTCAACTGTTCACATATTTGTTTGTGGCTCGAGAGAAATCAAACAGAGGTGCCCACTGAGAGAAAAAAGAAGAATAAAAATAGGTTCCCTGGCCCTGCTGATTTACTACTCAACTTTAATTGAGTTGTAAAATCAAATCCAGAGTTGTTTCAGGAATGCCAAAATGTGATTCCCCCTCTCGGGCTTGTTTACAGGAGGAGCCCGGCAGTCAAGGACACGGAGAGAGATAGTGGATGAGAGAAAGTAAGATAGTGAGAGGAGGAGGAGGAGGAGGGAAAGCGATGGTGGGAAAGCAGGAGGAGGGGGGGGGGAGATAAAGGGCTTGTTAAAAGAGAGTGAGCAGGCGAAAGAATGGAGACAGATGGAGGAGAAGAAGGGAGAGGAGGGCTGAGGAAGTTGAACTAAGTTTGGCCCATCATTTATAGCCCTGGCCTGCATCGCTTCACTCTGATTAAAACCGCCTGTGATTTATTCCGACTGATCTGCCTCGCCGCGAAGCGAGCGAGCAAGCGAGCGGTTCTGATGTGTGAGGCAGAGAAAGAAGAGGGGAGGGAAGGCCGTGCAGCCACTGTACAAACTCAGCCGCAGGACACCGTGCACATGTAGCAAAACAGATTGTACGAGAGCCGATGTTGAACTTGGAATTAAACGTCCTCGGAGAAAGAGGGTTTACAACCAAAAAACGTTGTAGGGCCCTTTTAACACATCCACAAACACAAACAGTGCATATTTTCCTCTCGCCGAGTGAAAATAAATGATGACGGTGAGGCAGAGTTTTCCGCTCGAGCCCTGCGTCGCCGGGGTGATGGAGGCTGAGGGGGATTTGAGGATTTTATCGGCGACGAGGGGCTAATTTGCACATGATTAAGAAAACACACAGTGTAAAGTCTCTCAGCGACACGAGAGATTCAGAGAGAGAGAGAAGGGGGGGGAGAGAGCGGGACACTGCAAATGAATAGGAGAGAGAGAGAGAGAAGGGGGAGGCGGGGTGGACGTGGAGACAACAAACCTGCCCTGAAAGACTTAAAGCGAAGTACCTTAAAGCAGCTATTACGGGTGATTACAGTGATGGAGACGCTCGCAGGGGCCCCGTGTTTCTTTGGGGGATTTATGTCTGATTTCTGTTAACATGGAGAAATAGATGAAGGTAAATATTTATCTTGGTCTAATCCTGGAATCATTAAAATGCCATTAGACAAGAATACAGTATTGAGAATCAATAGCAAAGCCGTTTGCTCGCGTGGAATGGTAGTCGCACGGACATTTTTATTTTCTAATGCTCCCGCTGAACTCCTGAACCCTCGTTATCCATTTCCACTCCAGTCCAAAATATCATTCTTCCCTCTGATCATTTACATATGCAGCGCACTCTTATTATTTCTATTATGATTATGAGACCCCTGCCTCACATCCGTTCCAAAGAGCACTTAGGGGTAATTAGGTGTAAAGCTTTGCGTGGAAAAAGAAGAATACCCATTTAACTTCTCGGCATTACGCGCCGTCGCACCCTTCCCCATCGCTTTCCCCCTTCCTCAGCGGTTGGCAGAGAACAATGCGTTTCATCGGCGCGTGCTGATTTAACCTGTCTCCAGTGACTCCTCGTGTTTTAATACCACTCTCCAATGCACTGAGAGGACAAGGAGGAGGAGGCAGACTGAATGATTCAGACGAAGACAAAGAAATAGCGAGAGAGAGCGAAGAAAAACGGTCAAAATAGGTTTGACTCTGCTGTATTAAATACAAGTGAAAGTCCATGTAATGCCCGTCCCTGATGTCTCCTGATCTTGTAGCTAGATGGCCAATCGACTGCATACCACTAATCTTTACACTACACAACACGAGAGGAGAACACAAGCTAAATAAAGCCATAAAGGACAACAACCTCCCTTTGCTGTGAGAGTAAAAGTAGGCCAGCCATAAGTCCTAATGTTTTTCCACACTCAAGAGTCAGCCGGGGCTGACACAGCGACTCGACGACGTGCTACAAAATAGTTTACATTAGTAACATGGTGTTTCATTTAGCCCCGATAAGCTCGGTTCAGAGGTCTTTGCGTGGGGCTCAGCCTCCCTTTGCTGTCAGTACAAAGCCGAGCTCGGAGGAGGAGGAGGAGAGGAAGGGAGAGAAGAAAAAAAGGGGGTGAGACAGCCTCTAATTAGCTATGCAAATCCCCATGCACTGGTGGATTGAGTTTTGAAATGAAATTGGTCCTTTGGATCTTTTTTTTTAATATAATCTCTGCCAATGTTGACCAGTTAAGCAGGAGTGGCTTGAAATGGTGAACAGAGAGGAGGAAGGAGGTTTTTATTAGAATCAGTCCTTCCCAGACCGACTATAAGACCCCAGTGAGCAGTTATCCATACACTTACTACACACACACACACACACACAACATATGCCTAAACACTGAGGCTGTCAGGGAATGGAGGTTTTCTGTAGATTACAGCTTAGTATTCCCATGTGAGCTCTGAAACTGTTGCTGCTTGCTTCTGCAGAAAAACACAAAGAGACACAGACTGTGTCCAAACAGCACGAGCATATAATAGAATATAGATTAAGCGTCTAATATGTGTATGCTTTTTTTTGCTAATGACATATTTTGAAATGCAAAGCCCCGGCTCACATCGGCAGAAATGCGGAAAAAAAAAAAAACCTCAAAATGATTTCCGAGCTGACCGAGGAATAATTTGGGTTATTCGTCAACAAAATGCATAATTCCGCCATGCTAAAAAAGCTGTATCTAACAACTTAATTTCACAGTCAAAACTTTTGCCAAGAAATCATTAACCTCAAACGGCGTGGATGAAATCCTAGCAGTGGCTGTGGTGGGTTTTTTAAAGGGTCCTCAAGGGCCAGGGGTTAGAATTAAAGCATGTAACAAGCCAAAATGTGGCTGTACATTAATAAAAAATGGCCAACTCAATTTTCTCCCCTCACGCCTAATCCTTAATACTTTAGGGTTCTGTCTGAGAAACAAGCCTGGCTTTGTAATAATAAAAAAAAAAGGAAAAAAAGCTTAAATCCCGGTGGTTTTGAAAGAGCACGTTGTTGCCCTCTCATAAAAGCTTGAATGTAATTGGACCAGTGCGCGTCCTAACCCCAACAGATCAAAGGTTACCAAAGCAGGTACTCATTTAGCGTGTCAGGGATTAGCTGGCTCAATACGCTGGTTTGGCACGGGATATGTGTCTGGATCAAAGTTATGTCCTCGTACGTGACTTGTAATTAGGCTCTCGAGAGGAGAGGAGACTAGAGGAGAGGAGAGGAGACGAGACGAGAGGCATTTCGGGGGTTGACATTGATGAGTTAGAGCTGTGCATGACACAAGGCAGCCCCAGTGGAAAGCCTTCAGGTTTGTTTAGGGAGAACTGACATCCCTAGAAGTTGCCATATTGCAGCATTTGGAGATGTTCCATCTGTCTGCACCACCGCACACTCATGCAAGTAATAAAGATTGATTTAAGTGTAATATAAACTGTTATATGGCGAGGGCACAATGTAAACTTCAGCTAAAAAAGAAAACACGGCCACAGCGTACACAGCATATCTCAATCATAACACACAAATGTGCACTAGAACACGTCCTTTGCCTTCAAAGATTGTCCATCCTCCTCCTCCCTCCAACATGTTTGTTTTACCACAGGGTATAAAAGAGGGCCTCTAATTCTATTATATGTAACTATTAAACAATTTATGTGTTGGCAGTTTGTGCTGCACATAGTTAAAATGATTGGTGTGAACTTATAACATTAGTTTTGAAACCAAACATACGGTGCACGAGAAATGTCGAGCTTGTTAATTAAATCCTGATTGCAGTTTAATAAAGCCCAGGGTCATATTTTCATAGTTTTTGCCATTATTTCTATTTGCAGTAATAACATTTTATCCACGGAGCTAATTGCTGAGGTCTGAGAACATGGCAACACCGAAGGCAAATTTGAAAAAGTATTCCCCAAACTTTCAGCTGACTTTGTTCAACTTGGCCAGACCGAGCACGCTGTAGCTGCGCACGCCCACAGTTTTTGTCTGCAATCACGGATTGTTAGCAGCACTTCAGGTCCCTTTAGATCATCTTTGGTTTGTGTTTTAAACACTGGTAATTTCACTAATTTCACCAGAGTCATAATTAAGTGGAATTATCCTTAAAATTACTGTTTTGTGACGTTGATGTTTTACAGACAAACATAGATTTATTTTTGTGCAACGGTGAAAAAAGTACACCTTCATCTCATTGCGTCATCCAGGGCATGGGAAATCTAGGTTTCACACATAGACGGTATAAATATGGACGTCATATCTGTGACATCACCCACAGGTTTCTAGGTTGGTAGGTTGTGAAGCCGCCACCACCTTGGCGAGTGCTTCCCCAACTCCCAGCTAATCTAAAACATTGGCAGACGTAGATTGTTGGTGAACAATCATGCAAGAGATGGCTAGATTTTGGAAGTATCCAATGGCAATAATCCCACCCTTCATGTGCTCACAGGTAGGCCAGACATTTGGGCATTTCAGGCCTGCAGCAGCCACAGATACTGGATACTTTTTCCCTTTATTTCCACAGAATTTGATTTATTGATTTCTGTTGGGATGTCAAGAGAATTTCAATAAAAAAATAATATACAGTACATTAACTACTCCAGATTTAAGAGCCAGGGGATCACAAAGGTTATTAAATCTGTCTTCTCTGTCGCAAATATTCTAGTAATTCATCCAATAGTTGATGAGATTCTGTGACTACGTAACAGCTTTGGAACAAGGAGGCCTTTCACGAAGCAATTCCACGACTCCTCGTTGCGTTGCTGAATATTGTGTTTTACCGTCTCCGTTGATACTCGAGTGAGTTGTCAAAACAAGTTGTAATCAGAGCTAAAAGCTTCTCCTAAGTGGGACAATTTCAGACTGCAAAATGTAATCAGGGTGGTTTTATGTCGAAATAATATGTGCTACTTTGTCTTCGACGTTACAACGGCACAAACTCACCCTCACAGGAGAAAATAGCAAGACGTAATTAGACGTTGTAGTACATCACCAGAATGGTTACAAGTTATTTTTACAATCAGATGTGATACACGACCATCTTAAAAAAAAAAAAAAAGCCTTACCCTTCCTCTGCCCTGCTCTGTAAGTATATGGCGGCTCACATTTTCAAAGGCAAGACAGTAAATCAGCTGTGAAGACTGTGACAGCTGAGGATGTTGTGTGTGTGTGTGTGTGTCCCTGAATGTGTAATGTACGCAAAAGGTTCAGGTCGGCTCGTGCGTGATTGTGTGTGTGTGTGTGTGTGTGTGCCAGGGCTCGGACTGGGCGTGGTTGTCTAAAGGCCTGCAGACGAGACAGGGATTCATCCTGTCTGGCTGCAGCTTATCACCGGACTGGCTGTCACCTAATGAGATATCAGCAACCCTGCGTTTAAAATGCGGAGGACAGAAAGAACATGCATAAACAGACGAATGACTGCTGACTAACCGGTGATTTGTCTAGACGAGTTCAAACTCTCCATAACAATGTTTAGGTTATGACTGCCTCACTGTTTTCCTTTTGATTTGTAGCCTCTGAAGTGGAGCAAAAACACACCGGACAGGCACACTGACGTTGTTATTCTGTGCTTTTACTGCCTTATTTGCTTCGGATTTAGCATTTTTATTGTCACCACTTGCAGCTGAGATCTATTATGTTGACATTACTCTGAGCACACTCAGAGTTCAGTCATCACAAAGGGAGGAAGCCGGACTACAAACGTTTGGAGTCCAATGAGCCATGTCCTCACACTGATCTGTCTAATGCCCAAACCACGGTGACAATGAGCGACAGTCCACATTGAGAGGATCATCCCCATTAGCCCTCATTGTGCTCGTATCCATCTCCACATTCCTCCTCAGGCCGGGGAGTCAAGGGGTGATCGGCTACACCAAATGTGATGCATTAGGTGCCGGCGGGTAAACAGAGGCTACCAAAAATGTTATTGGTGTCTTCAACGGGATCTAATAGGGATCCAAATAAAGAATAAAGCATGCGTGTTGCAGTTTTTGGATTACTGGCGTTGAGGGGCATTCTTTCCAAAGACGAGGGGACTAAAAGAGAGACGCCGCCAACTGCGGCGAGATCCCAGTTGATGCGAAACGCCCAAAGGAGTGAAGAGACCTAATCGCCGTTGCTTAAAGAACGGAAAAATGTGCGCGCGTGTTTGTTAGGCTGATGTTTTTCCAGCCCATCTGGAGCCGTCGTAGTCCTGTCTGTTGACCCCTGTCATGAAACGGGTGGCTGTCTGCAACAAATGACGCAATGACAGCAGACATTTACTTTTGAATGACAAGGTGGAGTGGAGGCCGAGGCGTGAAATAACAAAATCCTATGACTTCGGATCACACTGTGTGGGTCTTTGTGGGATAAATACATAAATAGTTTTAGAGTCAAACAACTCCGAATGTGACGCGTTTTTATGTCAGCTTTGCCGCGATATAATCAGTTTATGTAAATGTCGAAACTAGCGCAACCCTTGTTGTTAATGACAATTCAGACTACTCTCTAAAAATCCGCGTGCCCACCCATTGCCACCATCAATCACGGCTTGCAAAGACTAAGCTGTCCCAAATGAGACGGGCACGTTACGACGCCTGTGAAAAGCCTCATCCAAACAGACTCTGACATAAACTCCAGGATTTCCCAGGTGTTTGGGGAGGCATGACATCACATCGCCTCCGTCCGAACACAATGAGGACTTTGAGAGGTGCCGGTGAGAACAGTCAGCAAAACAAGCTCGGCACCATACATCAACAAAAAGGCCCCTTCTAAATAATATGGAAAGTGGAGATGAGAGCCAAAGCAGTTCACCAGTTCACAGGCAGCTGAATCCAGTTAACGCCTGGAAAAAATTATAGAAACATTTGACGGCGGGAGAGAGAGAGAGGGACACGCACACACACCAATGTCTGACAATTTGGCGGGGTGTGTGTGTGTGATGACAGCTGAGGGGGGTATACATATTCAGAGAAACAACATTCTTTCTCACAGTGTGACTCTGTGTAGACACGGACTCCTAGTTTGTCTATTTTTTGATTCAGGGACTCTGGAAACAACTGGGTGTTTGTGTGCGAGCCCTAAGCTGTCAGCTTTACCTTATTAAAATGTCATTGACTCTTAAACTGCATATTTATGCAGTGTTAACCAGTGCCTGATGGCAGAGCTTGCGTATAGCTTCGTTCTGGCTGGCAGGCTGACTCAGACAGACTGTGTCACCCAGAGATAAGCTTTATTACACAATGTATGCACAGGGCCGGTTTGATTGATGCTCCTCCATTATTATTATGTTCTGGCAAGGTAATGTATTCCAGGCTTCCATAAAAGACCGGTTCTAAATTAGTTGTGTCAAATTGTGGCGGGCCGAAGTGTTGGCCCCATCTCCCCCTATCTGAAGATCGAAATGAGGTTGTGCTGACACTGTGTTGTGGTGGTGGTGGTGGTGGGGGAGCAGGAAGCTCAGCCACCCTGGATTTCTTTCCCCATTAAACGATAGCTTTTTCAGTCTCTATGTAGAATAGACTTTCACTCATCACCGTTCCAGGGTATCAATTAAAAAAGATCAGGGGGTCTTGTGTTACCTTCATCCCTCACTGCCAGCTAAAGCTGATCGGAAAAAGAGGAAAAATAAATCAAATAAAATCCCGGATTTTTTCCCCTTGTTTCTAAGTTGTAAACGTCCCGTTAATAAGCATTTCAAAGCATTCCCCATTGTCATTATGAAGAGGAGTTGACGCAACCTTGGCCGGACTTTCATTTTATCGCTCTCTGTCATCCTACGCGTGGTAAAAGTGATACGAAAGGTTGCGTTACGACACCATGTTTTATTCTCATTCCCCTCTCCGCCTCCTTCGGGCAGCTCATCAGAGTGAGAAGGGGGTCACTTCTTTGTCGGTCAGACTTTATGGTAAGGTGTGTGTGTGTGTGGAATGTGGGACACTTTGACCAGGCTGAAAATCGGATGGAAATTGATCAAGCGTAGCACCTATGCACGTCCACAGACAACAGCATTGTTGCTGTGTCTTTAGCCTGTGTGGGCGGAGAGAGCGATATGTTCGAGGTATAAAGGGGAACGCTCCTGGGAAACCTCCACATACCTAACTGCTAGCCCAGATGTGGTTCTGTTTCGATTGTCAGAGCGGTCACATCTGTCTCGGCTCTGCGATCAGCGTGCGTGGGTGTCTCCATGTGTATAACTGTGTATAAATATGTCTGTGTGTGTCAGTTTCCCAGCATATGCCGCTGTGTATATGTGTCTGTCTGTGTGTACACTATTTGTCTGCATCCTCGCTGGTGCTGATGGATCCCGGTTAATGTTCTGCAGCATAGGGACTCTCATCCCCTAATAGCTTTAGCAGTTTCACCCTGTGAAGGGTCCACCTGACATCAGCAAAGGCCTCGGGTAGTTACAATTCTAACAGTTGAGCAACGTTTACGGCTTTGATGACTTTACTCGCTCCGCAGTGATTAAATTTAAGTGACTTTGTTGTAAAGATAGACGTTTAGGACACAGTGCCACAGTGGAAGGCTGTGCTAGCCCAACATAAAAGAAAAACAGACTGGATATACTGCTTTGACTGATCGGTGCATTTGAAGTTTGAACGCTGGCTGCCGGCGTCTTCAAACGTTAATGGCAGAAATCTATGGAGTCTGTCTGCCTGTCTGTTTATCTGCCTGTGCTTCATGAGGTCGTGAAATAGTTTTCAATTAACCGGCATGCCTTGTCAATAGTTAATTAGTGTAATTTCTTGCCTTCTTAATGTGTTTGAAGCCACCAGTTGTCAGTTTACTCAATATTATGGCCACATAAGTAAAGAGAAACAATAGTCTTGTATTACTTTAAGGCATTTTTTTTTATGTGTCTTCAAGTGCAATTGCAAAAACCATCAAACTCCATGATGGATCTGGCTCTCGTGAGGACCTCCCGGGGAAAGAGAGACCACTCCGCTGCAGAGTTACAGTCACCAGTCTCAGAAAGTTCCAGTTAACAGCATCTCAGATTAGAGCCCGCAAAAAAGTTTTTTCACAGAGTTCAAGAAACAGACACATCAACATCATCTGCTTGGAGAAGACTGCTTGAATCGGGCCTTCATGGTCGAATTCTTGCAAAGAAACCACTACAGTGGGAGGCCAAGAAGAGGAAGAGAATTGTTTTGGCCAAGAAACACAAGGAATGGACATTAGACCAGTGGTCCGATGAATCCAAATTTCAAAGTTGAGGTTCTAACCACCCTGTTCTTGTGAGATACAGAGAAGGTGATTGGTATCTGCATGTGTGGTTCCCAACATGACACTTGGAAGAGAAGTCATGATGCTGTGGAGGTGCTCTGCTGGGGACACTGTTGCCAATTCATTCAAAATTCAAGGCACACTTAACCAGCAGCATTCTGCAGCAACATGCCATCCCTTCTGATTTGCACATAGTTGGGACTATTACTTGCTTTTCAACTTGACAAAGACCCAAAAACATATCTCCACGCAATGTGAGGTCTATTCCACCAAGAAGAAGAAGAAGAAGAAGAATGAACTATCCCCCCCACAATCACCCGACCTAAACCCAATTTAAATGGTTTGGGATCAGTTGGAGCGCAGAGTGAAGGGAAAGCAGCCAACAACTGATCAGCAGATATGGGAACTCCTTCAAGACTGTTGGAAAATCAATCCAGGTGACAAACTCATGAAGCCGAGTGAGAGAATGCCAAGAGTGTGCAAAGCTGTCATCAAAGCATCCAAAGTGTTGTTTCATAGTTTTGATGTCTTTGTTTTTAAAAATAAAGAAAAATAAAGAATAACCACTGAGTGCAAAGATGCAGCCAAACCTTTGATTGGTATTGTATAAATACACTATACACAGTCTATATTTATCAATCAGGAAACATTTCCGCAGAACTCTGTCATCTTTTACCTGTTTTAAACTGTCTGCTGTCTCTTTTTCTTTCCTTGTTGTTGAATGAAATACAACAGCGACTGTGCAGTGACCCTTCATTTCAAATGGGATAAGTAGTTGGATTTCAAAACTTGTTTTTGCTGTGATGGATGATGCATCTCTTCGCTGTGTTCCAGGTTTTAATGGGGAAGTCAACAACAGTTGTATAATGTCTGCTGCGGCCCTGGAAGAGCTGTGTCAAGTCTGAAAAAAAAATAATGACATCATTAGGGTTATCTCAGAGACTGAAAAGTCATAAAATAAAACTTGTTACCTGAGTTTGGCAGTTTGAAAGGTCTTTTGGGGCTTGACCCAAACTACAATAAAATGCAGGCCTCTGTTTCAGTTTTGACAATTCATTTTTAATCCCCTAACTTTATAATAGTAGTACTAAATCACTGGAGTATGCAGTACCACTTTAACAAAGACTTAAAAGACTTGAATGTAGGAGACTTTTTTTTAGGTTGAATGATGTGTTTTGTCTTCAGCAGCTCTACTTGAAGACTGTTAAGGCTCTGTAGTTCTACGCGTAAGTATGCAAATGTGTAATTTCTTGTGAATTTAGTCTGCAGGAATGTAAATGACAATGCTGCATCAAGTGGTTTCCTGGGTCTCCTGCTCTAACATGCAACTGAAGTCTGAAGTAGCTAATTGGCACCACACTTAAACTACTGTATCGAACTTTTACCTCTAACCTGCTTTTAGGTGAATCAGTAGGCCCGATGCACGGTGAAATTACGTCTTCTCAAAGGGGAGCAATTATAGAGTTTTCATATCCAACATAACTAAAGGGCCTGATATGCTAAGAGCTACTTTCCGACAACAATTGCTATATTTTTTTTCAAGCCAAAACAACAATTTTGAAGCAGAAATGTTAGAAAATGACACACAGCGGCAGCCGCATGCAAACAAAAGCTTGTCACTGCCTTTTGATAATGTGCCACGGCTAACAAGGTATCATCCGCGCTTCAGCTGTTATTAAGGAGTCATCCCAGGCAGAAATTTAATTAGACTTCTGAGTTTAAAAACAAAAAAAAATAGAAGTCCGTAAACGGCCGAGGGCTCAGATTATTTCAAGAGGCACGACTGTGCCAGACGCTGACATTAACAAATAGTCTTCATTACAAATTTTCCATGTGACCAGGCGAGATCTTCTCTGATGTAAATATTGCCACGGCGGAGCGAGAGGTTAGCTCCTCACCTACGCATGAAAGATTGAGAAAAAAGCAGCCTTATCGGCAGTGAGAGATGGAGAGTTTATCGTCCAATTGACAAAGAAAAATCGCCTCGGAACATTATTTCCGACTCATCAGCCCCGTTCAGCGATGTAATTTAAAACAGGAGTTTGTGATTACACGAAATATTTAGACTACTTACCTCCCTAAACTTCTGTAATCAGATCCAAGTGACATGATCAAGTGGTTGCATTCGAGTTACTGTTTTTAATCATTGTGATAAAAACCTAAATAGATCTTAGACCGAGGGAATTTGTTGCCTGTTGCTTGCAGTTATCAGCCACCTCTAACAAATTGCTCAGTGTATTAGTCATCCACGTACGTCTTCAGCATATCTGGTGGCGACATCACATGTAACGTGAACCCTTTAAACATCTCCCCAAACATACTCACAGACACGCTCTCGCTGCCAGTCATCCCAGTTCTCATGACCTCTTCGACAGGGAGAACCAATATAACGTGTTTTCAGAGTGTGTGTGGTTTCCAGCCTGGTCGCACCTGAGAAGAAAAAATGTCTTAAATCTGACAGCCATAAAAAGGTTTGAGTTAATATCACACCTCGTAGATGGCCCCGGAAAAGATGGAATGCCTGTGGGGTAAAATGTAAGGAGATCAATCTCTTTCCAGTCACCTCAACCATCCATTTGTCATTAGCAATGGAGCCCTCTCCAGAGGTAAGGCAATATCCGCCATATCCAAGACCACGGTCTTCTCTATCGCTGCATCTCTGCTCTTATACCCTTTAGGGAGTTCATTAATGGAAAGGGGGTGGTGGGCTACGATCTCCAAAAACAGCGTCTCTCCATACATCATGCTACACGCCGTCAGGTTTCCCCGACTCTGACAGCAGCTGCCCCCCCTCCCAATTCGTCCTCGGCTTTGCTTTCACTGAGAATTATTCTAACTATGCACAATAATCACACATCTTGTTTGTCTTGGACGACGTTCACCGACTCTCTCGCTGACTCGCACCTCGGTGCGGGCTGTGAGGACCACACAGAGCTCATTTACGGACAGAGGGTTTGAGGTGTCACACCCGGGATTGATATCGCTTCCAAAGAAAACAGGTAAGAGGGACGACGCGGTGGTTGCTGATGTGTGAGGCGCGCTAAACTCTGCAACATCACACCCAACCGAAAAGTGGCTTTAAAATGTCTCTGATTGCTATGATATCATCAAAGAAGTGATTTAAGTCCCAGTTGTGGTTGTGCAACATGCCTTAAAACCACAACATCGCATATTCAGTGCTATAGCTAATATAATTTCCACATGGTCTGTGATACTGGATTTTGTCAGTTATTTGACATGAAACATGGCCATTTTGCCAAAATAAAGACTGTTGCCGCTCAGCGTGCACTGTGCTACATCAGGCAGAGGTTATTCGGTGGAACACAAGCACCGCAGAAACGTCATACTGTTATTGCAGCCAGGCAGAAAAACACCTGATTCAACAAATGATTGCTTTAATCGATTCTGCTTGGGCTCCATCATTGCATTACGACAGCAAACAGCATGAAGATATCCTGGCCAGATTGCGGGCCCTAACCCTCGGTCCCGCACAATTTCAAGCTCAGTTAGCAACACGCCTAATTCGAACTCACAGTCGGAGGATCTATGCCTGGCGATTACCCTGCCCTGTAGTGGCTAATACAGCCCACAGCCTGGCTGCCGTCTTTGGATGTATGAGCAGATACTTATCTGCAGGAAATGGCAGATCAGACTTCCACATATTGCTTTTTAATGAACAGATCACGCCGCCGTCCAACAGGGGCCTCTAATTGGCTCACATGTGACGCTTCATCTGCTCTGGTCATTTGGACGCCAATATCACCAAACACCATCTCCACATTTTGGCCCCGTCCCAGGCACGGAGCAGGGTCGAAAGGTCGACATGGCGCACATTTGTTGGGCTTTGTGACTCTTTGTGTAATGATGCTATCATCTCTTCCTGCAGCCTGGTTATAGAGGGCAATACTAACAGCCCAGACAGGAGAGGAGAACGACATTTATTGATGCCTTCGGTGTGGAAATGGTAAATGAAAAGTGTTAAAACACACATTTTCTCCCAAAGTAAGAACACTTTTTGGTTATTTTAACATGATAGATTGGTTTGAAGTGGGCAGGGGACAGTTTTTGGGATTGTTTGCTTAGTTGTGAGGCCACTGCCACACCTATGCAGTCCTAATAAAGCAGATTATGTAAAAACAATCCAGATTTTTAGCTGTTTTATATCATTTAGCTTGACACAAAGTCCCCATGACATTATTTTCCTAGTGCAGAGTGCATTTGGACAATTGTTCTCACAATTGCGATGTAGCACAGTCAGCCATATGTGCCATTAACCCCTGTGTACCCGCACCAGCTTGCCTTTAAACCTGATCACTGGCCCTGTAGAGATGTACATGCAGCCACACAACCTTCCAACTCGAGCAGCGCCTCCCTCCCTCCCTCCCCACTCCGCCTGCCTCTCCTGTAATCAGCTGCATCCTGCTGCCTCTTGGAGGAAGGAATGTGACACAAAATGCAACACACCAAACACACACACACACATGCTGCTGAGAGACTAATTTCAGTTACAAGTGCATACACACAAGTACAAAAAGGAGTTTTAAAGCATAACCAATGGTATCAGATTTTATAGGACAAACTAAAGTTTCAAGGAAATGGCTTTCCCTTGAAATCATCGCATCCCATTTAAAAAAGAAAACGCCTAATCACGTGCCGTCTCCTCCACCTCTGCTTGTGGCAAACACAAGCATAAAGCGTTGATGAATGGGGCGTAATTGCCTGTGTGCTTAATTCAAATGGGTTGTATGTTGACATTCTGAGACTATTTGGAGAAACAGCCCACTTCAGATGAGCATTAATCTGATTAAGAGCACAATTTATTTGGGTTTCCGTGCCCAATAGAAACCCTTCCTGCCGGGCGCGCGGCCTGCCAATGAAGCAGAAGAACCCGACCTCGATGAATGGCCAACAGCTGTGTATATAGAACGAGTACATTTCCTCTCGCAGCGGAAAAAAAAAGAAAAGAACACCCTGTTTCTGTAAAACACTGAGTCATCGCTCACAGACCATATACATGTGTGTAAGTACAGAGTTTGAAATTTGCATGTATTCTGTCGTTTTTCATCTTTTTGTCGCGCGAATGTATTTTTAAGCGTCTCCGAATGCCGGAGAGGTTCGAGTTGCATTCTAAACCATCTGGGTGGCGGATATATATTATACTGTATATTTTGTCGTTTTCTTAAGTTCTTACCTAATTTAGCTCTTAAGTGGGCAACGCCATTTCAATTTCACTCAGAACGAGATGGTTTTAGGAGATGAACTCCCGGAGCCAAGTAGCTGCTCGGGCTTTGTGTGGAAATTTGTGGCGCTGATCTTAGTTCAGGCATGGAACATGTCGTAAATTATATCCATACAATTTCCATGTGTAAATCTTTTTCTTTTTTTTTTCTCTAATAGCTACATCTGTTTCTAAGCATGTTTGTCACATGGAGTATTGTACCTTTTTAGGACAATATTACAATATCCAAGATTTTTAGCGACTTATTACATTTTTATGGTATTAAAACATGTTGGCTGTCCAAAAACTGAAGATGAACATTGTATAGAAAAGAAAAGAAAAAAAAAAATAAGTAGGCAGAATTTTTATCGCCACGGATTTCAGGTCGAGAAACGTAAAGCCATAATATTGGCAGTAAAGATGTCTCCTGCAAACAGACAGCTCCCAAACCTCAGTTCATAAACCTGTCTAGAGATTATGTGCACGGCTGAGACGCAGTCTAACTACTTGGCCAGCTCAGCAGTGGAAACAGTTTCTGCATGACTATATTCTCACTGTTGATGGTGCATTTGAGAGAGCTAATGCACAAGTCTACGTATGGTTTATACATTTCTACGAAACAACAATCGGGTTCAGATTCAATTCAGCCGGTCCTTATTTTGTTTTTATTCGCCTTCTTGGCACACATTTGCTTTCCCATGGCATGTCCTGAGAATTTATTCAATATGCAAAGTAATGCATGATTATATTCAAAGGATAATAAACAGTTTTGTGTTTGTGCACTTTAAACTTAAAACCCCAAACTCTGCATCCAAGATTCCAAAACGGCTGCGTCAGTGTAACCATAGTGCTGCAATTTGGATAAACGGTGAAGATGAAAGCCGAATTACGTTTTTACATGCCTTCTAGACTGCTTGCACATTTTTCTAAAAGCACCAATGTCTGGGTGTGTAATTACACACTAAATGCTGTTTTTTTTTTTTTTTTTTTTTAAAGGAAGTATGTGTCGCTGCACAAACATTAAGACCCGACTGAAAATGGGTACATTGCACAAAGCGCGCCCCAGATTTAGAGTACTTACTCAGACGCCACTGATGACAACAGCACTATTAGACTAATCAATGGTCTTTATCAGCGGCCCCTTGTCACAAATGTAATATGTCTATGAGTCATGAGCAGTGATTTTCCCCTCAGAGTGTTTCATTTAAATCATTTTTTAAGGGGCCTCAAGGGCTACAGACAAGTAAATACATTTACTCCAATACTCACTCAATACTTACTCCATTTTATGAAGAGAAAGTAACTTTTTACTTCACTACCTTTAATGTACAGCTATAGTTCTACTGCATATTGAACATTTGCTGTTCAAAACAAGATCATTTAATGAAATATGACACAGTGCTTAAAGATTAAACAACCTAACAGTATATCAAAGTTGTTAAAAGTAGCCGAACCTCGACCGATTACAACGTTAAAATGCTGCGTGCACATTAATGCATCAACAATAATAATATAATAAATATTAGTGTGACACATGAGACATTTTGTGCATTGTAAATAAGTGATTTTACATTTTAAACTATTAGTCCATCTTGCTAATAATACTTAGACACTTTTACTTAGGTGACACTTTTTTTACTAACCCTAACTCTAACTTTTAGAGTAGTTTCATATTGCCGTATTTAGATTTTTCCATCACTGGTCAGAAAAACATTTTGTGTGTCCCTCCTTTAACATTAATCATGTCTGACCCCTCGGATTTATCCTGTGACCCGTTTAGGGGGCCCAGACCAACAGGTTGGGAACCTCTATGTCGTTGCTATCCTGTGAATTTGTCCCTTCATAACTCGGTACATGCATGAATAAATAAATAAATAAAGTGCACTAGTTTAGAAACTTTTTAGCATTTCATTTGCCATAAAAAGAAAGAGAAAGCATAATACGCAGCGTGAAGCCATCTGACCTCTGTGAGGGAATGCTGGGTGTCATCACAGTTGGTGTGAGGTTGGCTGAGCATCTCTCCAGTGTCAGAGAGACAGAGAAAAGACACGGGGTGTGATTTGTTAAATGCGGGACACCCCCCCTTGTATTGTTTCGACAACATGGGGGGACATCTGGCACTGGCAATGCAGCCCAGTGTCGAGGTCTCCATCCTCTTTCTCGAGCAGTGAGCTGTGCAGCATTGAAGCACTGCCTGCACATTCTCATGCTAATACGCAAAATGCAGGAGCAGATGTGAAACATTTGGTTCTGTTCTTGTTCGCTTGTAAAGAAATAATACGGCCCCGTTATCATTATTTCACTTTTTTTGTTCTTCTCTGTGTTAAAAAAAAAAAAAGCAGTTCATGGCGGAGGGACATCTTCTTTGGTGGCCTGACTTTCAGCTGCATGTGGTCACTGTCAGTGACGGAGAAATGGCATCATTATGGCATCTCAGAACATGCTGTAACAGTGGAAAAACCAGGGGCCGATTGCACTAAACAAACATTAATTATCCGAGCAAGCATGACAGCAGCTTCTGTCTGTTTGCTCATACACGTTGGTGTTTGGTTTTTAGTATATTTTGGTAAGCAAGCACATTTGTCTTTTCTCATACTGTAAATGTTCATTCTTGTGCACAGATCTACATTTAATTTGGTTTAAATAAACACAATAAATGTGTATTTGTTTCTGTTTTGTAAGTTTGAAAGTGTGTTTTTGTCACGTCTCTTTGCACAACATTGCAGCTTGTATTTAAGTGTGTCACTGCAGCATTTTTCCACTTCACAGATTTATCTTGCAGTGGTGTAAGAACTCAGGTCCTTAAATAAAAGTAACATCCCCCACGGTGTAAAAACACTCAAAAACAAAAAGTGCAAAAGTATTATCTGCTGAATGTACTTAAAGTATCAAAAGTAACTCATTCCACATTTTCCTGTCTGTTAGTAGAGCAGCAACTAACTTTGATTTTCATCGATGCACATGGTTGAAGTGGAGCTAATGTGGAGTACGATTACAGTTTAGGGTGGTTTCATTTTGTGGTTCTGAACCGATGGCTCAGGCCCGATCGAAGGGTGACACACTGTAAAATAAATCCGAGGGGTCCTGAGAGGAAAGAAAGAAGAAAAAATAAACTGCTGCCGCACAAATTCATTTTCCTATTTTGAACTTTTTCTAACAACTTATAGACAAATGAAAAGTCAAACAAAAGTAGACACACTTTGTTAAAGTGATCACTAAGAAAAACAATAAAAAAATGTTGGGAAACACCAGTTTAAGCTTCAGTAATGCACTTTAATCAGCTCATTCATATGTAGTTAGGTAGTTTGTTTGTTTTTTTAATTAAATTTAATTTTAATGTTAAATTGAAAAGGCAACAATATGTAGAAAATATTATATTTCCTTATGAAATTTACTAGAGTAGAAGTTGCACAAATACCCTGACATGAAAATGAGCTCCAATTTGGCTGAGATGTCCCCGTGCGTCAGTGTCCCCTCCCACCTGGAATATCATTGGCTCCTGTCTGCTCCCTCTCCTCGTCTCATTGGTCAGGGAGTTGCCTGTCAAAGCGACCTGACGTGCGAGACAAGTTTACAACTCTATACACGTGCGGCTGGTCCATCACGGCTCGCGGTGACATCCTGCACAGAGCGAGGACAGAGGAGACCCTGATCACCTGAGGACCCGAGGACCGGCAGCGCTGCGCACCTGTTTGACGGTCTTGCTCACCTGTGTGCAGGTATTTTTTTTCTTTGGAGGAGACAGGTGTGTGGATGAAGACTCCTCAGTTTCTCAATGGCAAGAAGACTCAATAATGTGTGCCTAACATGGCTGTGGCTCCTGTACCGACCACCAAGGGACCGGTATGGCTTTTAGCCGCATCAGTAAGCTGGACCCCCCGTCCCGAGGCATCCTCAGGAAAGCGGCGGTCATGCTGGGCTCCCTCCTCACCTCTCTCTTCCTCCTGCACTGCCTCACCGACCGCTGCGGCACCACCTCGCCCTCGCCGGTCAAAGCGGAGGACTTGACTTCACAGACACGGACTAAGAGACTGGTGTACGAATGGACCGGGGGGACAGGCTACGGGGCCGCGAGACGCTCCTCACGGGTCCTCGCGGATGAACGCGCGGGGCAGGTCGTGGAGGACTCTCTCATCCTGCCTCCTCCGGATTTAGTCGCTTCCAGGAGGAGGGTGTCCCCGAGGTTTGCGGGTCAGCTCAGCCCGCTCGGGGAGGGGAGCAAGAAGCTGCCCCAGGCTCTCATCATCGGGGTGAAGAAAGGAGGGACCCGGGCTCTGCTGGAGTTTCTCCGGGTTCATCCGGACATCAGAGCCGTGGGAGCGGAGCCGCACTTCTTCGACCGCAACTATGACAACGGGCTGGAGTGGTACAGGTGAACAGTTGTCTAATTAATTATGCATGAAGGAAAAAAAACATAATTCAACTTTTTACGCAGACATACATTCAGTATTTCAGCACACATGTTGTTTTATAATCCAGGCGTGACTTCTGTGTTTTGTTATTAGTCACTCAGATTAATTGTGTTTATCCAACTTTTTATTTATTTAGCTCACTGATAAAGCTTAGTCCACACAGCTCATACATCTTTAACATCTCAGCTTTTTTAGCCTAATTGCTGCTGGATGAAGAAGCCCTGTTGATTTATGACGCAGCATTAGACCTGCTTTCATTAGATGTTATCAGGCTGCTCGTTTTGTTGCACATTTCAGGGTTGACTGCTTTTTAAAGTTGCTGTGGTCACGGGGGCCATGGTGGGATCATAGTTTCCCCGGGACTTGATTAGGCTGGGAAATAAGACATGGATAAGACATTTTTTTTTTTAAATATTTAAACAAGTTGGCAATTTGGATTTTTTTTTTTTTACTGTTGAAGAATTAATGTCTTATATAACTAAATCTGTCTGTGGAAGTTTCTATAAATGTTTTAAAACACTTTCTACATAAGATTTATTTTCTTTAGCCCGTTTATTTCATTAAATTATCATAAGAAGAAATTCATAATTGAATTAATAACATAATTTATGCCACGCTGCAGATTTCGTCCACTTTTTTACTTGCGAGTGTAATCGAAATAATAAAATTTTCTTTTCTAAAAAAGCCAAACTAAACGCAGAGATATGCTGAAAAAGTGCAAAACTCTAATAATAATTTAAAAAAATTTAAACTAATTAAAAGTTTAAATGTTTCACTGCAGATGAATCAGTGTTTTCATTGTCATCAGGAGTAAACTGCATCTAACTTTGTGCACGGTGAGGTTTAAAGGTGAAAAACAAGTTTACAGTCAATCTTTTCTTTTTTCTCTTTTAATCCGCAGACTGTTTCTGTCTGAATTTGCTTTTACGGACTCGGTTTCAGTCTCGCCTGACAGAAGCGAAATCTTATAGAGAAACTCCCGATCCACATAAACATACATCTACTCTCCATCTCCTCGTCGGAGAAGTTATGCCGCCGTTCTCCTCTGCTCGAAAGTCGGAAAAAAAAAATTTGTGATTGATTTCATCTGTCACTGCGAGTGTGTGTGTGTGAGTGAGTGCTGTGTGTTCACATTTCCACCGGCCCTGTTGGGAATAATGGCTCTCCCTCTCGGTGGTTCTCTGTCTAATGGGGCATTGCCGACATTGCAGCTCTGTTATTAAGAAGGATTAGGGCCATAATGAAAGGTTACCTGAGTGTCTCAGGAGGTATAATTCACCTTTTGATTGAGTTAACACTACACACAGCACCCTCTAAAAGCCTGGAGACAAAACTTTTACTCTCCCTCACCGACAACTCCCTCCGGACCCTTCTCTCTCTCTCTCTCTCGGCCCCTCTCCTCCCCCCAAACACTCTCTGGCTCTCTCCCATCTCCTCACTCACACACCTCCCTCTTTGTGCCTCTCTGAGAGTGAACATTCTCTTTTCGCCATCACTCTTTCACACCCTTCTGTTTACCTATTCATCCATTGTGGGGTTTTATATCCATGAGGGTCCCATCTATCCCGAGGAGTTGCCAAGATTCTCTGGAATTTGGACCGTGCCTCCAAGGACAGACCTTATAGTGCCGGTTTCCCCCCCCCCTCCCTTTAATGCTGTCCATTTTCAAAAGAGAAGGACCCTTGAAATGAAAAGAGGAATAAATAACTGTTACAACAGCGTGGCCCGCTCTGCAGGAGTTCATCTTGTCAGCGCTCCTCGCACAACTCTCCGAGAGTCTTCCTGTTGATAGCTTTTTTGTGTGTGTGTGTTTGGGGAAGCTTTTGACTGAGTCGCATTCATTTGAAGTTGTTTGCTCGAGGTCACGTAGAGGTGTTTTTTTTGTTTTGTTCACTTCAAAAGTGCTCGTCGAAACCAGGAAATCGGTCTGATTGCTTCGCCCTAAAAACGTAAGCAGGCACCTCGTGAAAAGAACGGGCCCCGGAGCCGCGGTTTATCGACTGTACTGATGGTTTTCAGATTTCAAGGCTGCAGTAAGGACAGTTTGTGTCGAAGCAGCTCCACCAGAGGATGTTAAATACTCTGTAAAAAAATAAAAGCACAATCTGCTGGTGTTTGAGCAAAACAAGGGCAGATTTTCTGTGACTAATCACTGTGTCCGATTTGCTTGAATTATGTGATTCCTTTCATTAGCGACAGTGAATACTTAAAAACGTAGAGGCTTCCTGTCTCAGGAGACTCTTTTGTTTATTGTGATGTGAAGGCCTCGGCATGAATCACTGGTCTCTGTCCCTATGGGAATGCGTGGAACATACTTTTAACACCTCTAAGCTCTTAATGTGACGCGTCACCATCTCCAGCCTGCTTTTCCCGACGCGCTCAGAATTCAACTCGTCCGCCTTGTTCTGGGAATTTCCATCAACCGCCCTGAAATAGTCGGTCGAAGCTATGATGCAAAAAAAAAAGAAAAGTGTAATTTATTGAGAAGGATAAAAGTCGCTGTTTTGACAGCGCGGCTGCACAGCGGGAAGCTTTGGTAGCTTTAAACTTTTAAATTTCACTTTTATGTGTCCAAATAGTTGGGTAAAATTCTGCCTCACCATCTGCATTTATTCAAATCTTGGTTCCCCCCTCGACTTTATATATTTAATTTCTCGAGGCTGTTCTTTCAGCTAAAAGACACAAATTTTGGCTGAATGAATAAAATGTCAGTCTTGATTTTTCTTTTTTTTTTATTTACCCGGAGACTTTCAGTAAATTCAGAGTCTTTTGTTAAACAGGAAACCAACACCCGGCCTCGATCGCCCAGTCAGTCAGTGTTACATTTCACTACACATTTCTCAGCGCTGTATCCGTATAATCACATACAACCTGTTAGGCTTTTGTTGTGGAAATGGACACTCGGAGTGAACAAGGAGGTCAAGCACAAACACTGTGAACTAAAGCAGAGGTCCATGCAACAGAGTAGTCAGTATTATGTTTTTGGCCTACTTGGGTTACTGAACACCCAGCTTTCACCTGTCTAGACCCAGCCGCTGTTCCCCCCGTTTGATGTCTGCAGACCGGTTCTGGATTAGCCTTCACCAGATCCTTTAATGGGTTAATTACCCTTCATAAAAACATGTGTGACCTGTTAAACGCGAGGGCAACGCGCCACCAACTCCGCCGCAAGGATATTTACCGAGATACAAACAAACACCATGTGCGGCGCAGGAACACACGCATTCTTTTCACGCGTGTATACATGCAAACAAACAAAACAGACACACACACACACACAAGCAGAGCCTCGCTGTGTGTCTCCCAGCTCAGAGAGGCCGCGTAAGGTTGAGGAGAGTCAGCGTGGTCCACTCGAGCGTTTTCCTTCAAGCAAATGAAAAGAGTATGTTCAGCTAGCTGAGAAATCACATTAAATTAGGGGTTTCCCTCTTCATGAAACTGGCCTTATTTGAAAGCATGTTCTGTAATGGTAATAAAAAAAAAGAGGGGGGGTGGGGGTCTTAATCATAAAAGCAGTGACCCAGAGGGGATTTGTGTTAGAAAGCTGCGGTGCTGATCCGTTTCTGTGTCGACTGTGTGGCAAGACTCTTTTTTTTTTTTTTTTTTATTCAAATACAAATCGAGATCAAGACCCAGACCCAGATGTAAAAGTGCAGAATAATGTCTCCTGTCTGTGTTTAAATTCCACAAATGCCATTTTCTTTTTTTTTTTCCCCCCTTAATTAGTGATTAGCATTTTTTCCTACGTTAGTCTGGCCAGTTGGGTTTGTTGACACAACTCAATTAAGACAAGAATCCGCCCTGCCGCCACCGCCGTCGCCGCCACTCCACCAAAAAAAAAAAAACGTGAAGAAAAATAAAGTCACATTTGTCCAACGCCGACAATGAAAAGCTGCTGAATTCCCAGCGTTTGAAAATGAGGCTCTCCGACGTCCAAGTTTTCTCATACGCTGGCTGTGTTTAGAGTGGGTGTCAGTTAATTGGGTGGCCAAGTTTAAACTCTGGCCTTGTTTGCTGTTTGCCTGACGTTTTACTTGTCACTCTCGAGTGCGGAGAGAGGTTTTGGAAGCCCGGTGGAAAACATGACACGACTTCCAAATGGGAGAAGCTGGATGTTAGCGGCGAGGAAAGCCGCTCTTCGGGTTGTCTTTCAGGACAATTAAGTTGTTGTAGCGGTCGCTCGAAAAGCAGCACAACAATTTAACCAATTCATTGGAAATCGGCTGAAAAACTGCACAACATACACGACAAGTTAGAACGTGCATGCGTGTATTGTTTATTGTGCGCCAGGTTGTCATGACAAAACCAGATTTAACAGAGACCTCTGTGTGTATGTGGGCATATTTATGTGAGCGTACAAACTGTGAGCACCTCGAGTGTGCTTTTGGCTCTCGCTGCTGCCCGCGGATGTAACCCAGCCAAGAATAAAAGGAATGACATGTTCCTCCTCGAGTTTTATATACGCCGTCAGAGTTTCGCACCACGCTGTATCACCTATCTGGATTTATACAACCATATTATCCAAAAATATGAGGAACATCTCTCTTTTTTTTTGCTGTTGTTATGCGCCTGTGTGCACTTAAGAATGTATCTCCACAGTCTCTTTAGAGAGACTTTGAAAGGAGCCATTTGTTTTAGCATTTCTCCAAGGCACAGTCGAGATTTTTAAAACAGATTTAACCCATTTCCTCTAATTGATCCCCTGATTGATTTAGCCTGTTTTGACACAACATTGGAAACACATTAAGCAGAAATGAAATATTCTTAGTCCCTAGAAATGGCAGCGGATGGTAATTTTCTAATGTAGTTAGGCATGCTTCATTGTGAAACAGGATGTTGGAATGGGACTTATTTCGGAAGGGAGAGGTTTTATATACCGGGAGGACATTCGCAGTATATAAAACCTGCAGGGCTACCTTCAACTTTTAAATAAAGTGCTTTCCAAAATAAACCATCTTTGGCTGGGTAGCCTCAAACTCATTAAGTGTGTTTGGCTATAAAAAAAGAGTCAGTGCTTCACAAAAGAAGGGTGGAACTTTGTTATTTAGTTAACTAACGTCATTTAATGATATTGAAACAGTATATCTAGTGATTTAAAAAAATAAAAAAACATTTTAACAGTTTCTTTTTGACAGATTTGGGTATCAAGTGGCTCAGGAACTGCATCTGCTAACACACAGGGTCAGGTTCGCAGATGGCAGGTGGAGTAGAGAGGACCCGGCGGAGGTGGGTGGAGGGGTCACGGTTGAGGTTGCAGAGGGCACACACACAGCGGACGTAACGTGATCGCCAGAGACCTCCTGAGCATGAGCTCCGGGCTGCCTTTGGATTGTGAAAGTGATTATCGGGGAGTATAATTGTAAAACCGGGACGCTCACCTCCTGCTGAAGGCATGCAACACCACCCATGACTGTGGTCGCCCCCCCCCACCCCTCCCCTCCTTCCTTGCCAACTCCTTGACCTCCGCCACCCCCCAACTGACATCTTTGCATGCCCTTAGCAGCTGACCCCTGGAGGCCCCATGTAGGGAAGGTACATAGAGGCAAGAGGGACTATCCAAAGTAGTGGCTGTCAGCAGCTGCCCTCTGGCATCCTGAGAATCTGCCCCCCGATGGGTGAGTGAGGACAGGCAGCAGGTGCAGCTCGCTCTGCAGACACCACCTGGATCTCCACCAGACGCTCACACCTGACGCATTCACCTGACACACCTAAAATAAGAGCTGTACGTTGCTAACCGGTTGCTTTCATGCAAACATTTCGCGGCGGCCTCGGGGATCAGGAACTCCGGCATTGATGAACGCGTGCAGAAAAGGGAGTGTGATCGATCACGGTCAGGAGTTTCGCCGCCGCAGTATGTGCCACCCTCGGAGTCGACAATGCCAGCAGGTGGTGGTGTAACATTAAGCTCAGGTTACATTGTTTCTAGGATTCTGTTGTTTATTCACTTTTGGGTTTCTGTGTACACTAGTCAGCAACCTGTCTGACCCCGTCGTATCTCGGGCTCATTCAGCTTAGCAGCTGTCGGCCTTTTTTTTATGAGGTATTAGCCCATACATTATGAAGCATTTATTCTGGGATTCATATTTCAAAAGGGGCACTTGAGGTCACTTTTTTTATTGTCTTTGACTGTACAAAAATACATCGCTCTATAAAGATTTTTGACCTTTTCGAGACGTTCGTTTTTTGGTCTGCAGCTCCGGTGTTCCATTTCCAGGTGATATACCTGAAGCCCTTTTACTCATTTAGCGGTTTTCAGAGAAATGCCAGTGAATGTCAGTGATGTTTATTTTCCCTGAACTCCATGGAAACGTGCCAGGTAATGTTTTCTAACGTCGCTGCAGTTCTGCCTCCGGGCACTTTACAAATCGTATGAAAGGAAAAGAAAGAATCATGTTTGCAATTTTCTTCCTGTACTATATTTCTGTTCCTCTATATTTGAGTTTTTTTTTCCTTCTTCTTCTTCTTCTTCTTGGCAGTCCAAGGTTGATGGAAGTTAAGTGTTATCCTTCCACAAACAAAGACAGACTGTAACCCTATCATTTGGCACTCTCGAGTCAAGGGGCTTTAGACTACACTGTTTCAGCACCCTCTTCGTAGAAGTGAACTAAACAAACCACAAAACAACCTCCAGAATTCATGCATATCAAGGCTTTCAGAGGATTTGCCAGAGTGCATTAGGATTTCAGAAACGTGCAGCCAAACCCATGTTATTTGGGCACAGAAGGGTTTGGTAAATGATGTATGGATGGAGCATGAATGCGTTACAGCCCTCAGTGGTGCGGATTGGCAGGGTAAACCAACGCCTCAGCGTGATGGATCTCTCTTTCCCATCTCGCAGGCAACAGCTTTATCACAGGACAGGGAGCCCTCCATATTTTCCACCAGAGAGAAAAAGACAGAGACAGACTGAGGGAGAACCAGAGCTATGGAAAGCCTGGGAACCAATAAAAAGAAGGAAGCCCTCTCCTCTTGGGTCCTCCATTTTCCGCTCCGACCATCGTGTTTTCTTTAAAATACTTTTGCCACATATTCATCTTTTTCTTTCTGGCACACATCTCCGTCCTGTATTTCAATTCCCTGTAATTTAAAAAAAAAAAAAAAAAAACATTTAAGTGTTTACAACTCAAGGAAGTCAGAGGTTCATCTTTCCAGCCCTTTACTTCCGTTCGCTCAGCAGGAAAGTCTTTCCCTCATGTCAAGGGTCTTTTTTTAAGCTTACTGGCCTAGCACAGGATTGTTTCCCTCCCTTCCTCTGTGCTTAAAGGCATGGACTCCGACACCCTTGCCATGTGTGCTATCTGCAGCTGCCTGTGTGGCGATAGGATGGCACCAAACATCGGGGCATGGCCACTGCCAGTCGGCTTGGCAGAGTCCAAACTACAGACATAAGAAGAGGCTATGCCAGACGGCACCTCGGGCACAACCTCTATTTGACTGCCCAACCTCTGTCTCCATGCAAAACACAGAATTATACTCCAGCTAAGCTTGAGGCGCAAGTGTGTGTGTGTGTGTGTGGCTCTTGGAGTCCATCTGAAATAAGGGATTGGCATTTTTTTGGCACGGCCGACAAAGAGGCCAACACATTATTTCTTTCAGATGTTATTTCCGAGCTTTCACCGCTTCTACATCGAGTGTATTCTGTGTATTCCTGCTCGATGATGAACAAAGAGACGCATGGTAGCGAGGAGGGAAATAAAACATGCTGAAGATTAGGGTTTGGCAGTACTCTAAACCATGACCAGAAATCCTGTACAGTTTTTTAAAATAGCTAATAATGGAGGTGGTGAATGGAGAGAGAATGACAGAGTGGCATTTAATCTGCCCGGAGAGCTACTTTATTCAAACCAAAGCGCTGCAGATCCATTGCATGTGCGGTTCTTTGAAAAGCTACCTGCTTCCTCGAGTAGAAATCCAGCTGTTCAAACAAACGCTTTACACGAAGATCTATTGTGTTTTAAAACGTGAACGGTTCGCATTGCACAAAAGAGCCTTTCACAGAGCGGGATTTCTCTTTACGGGTGATCAATTAAAATTGTATCACAAATATTTTCTGAACTCATACGGGGAGCAGCCTCGATTTTGTCAAACAAGAAGTCGTTACATCCCCAGCTGCTCTATTTTTTCTTACATTTCATTCATTTGGATGGCGGACAGCTTTTACTAACTACGCTGGAATGCCAGGCTGCTTGATTAAAGAGAGGAACGTGTTAGAAAATGAGTTTGCCACCCCGGACCCGGTTTATTGATAGATGGAGTGCAACAGCACAGCCCGCGTCTTTTTACATAAAGATGGAAGAGGGTGATAAAGGGTGTGTGTAGCGCACGGGCTGTGATTGATATGCCCACAGAGGAGTGCAAGGAAGCCACCCAGTAATTCAATTAATCTTAACCTGAACACTAGTAATTGCTATTGTAACTAGGTCTGACTGTACATTAGACAGGAGGGAGATTGCTGTCAAAGGAACATGTCCGGCTAATAGAAGTAGGAAGGAACATCCTCTGTGCAACAAGAAACGGGGGCTTTCTTTTTTTTTTGTTTCAGCTCAAGATGAGGATTTGCATGTTAATGAAAGGAGCACGGAGCAGATTCCCTTCAGTTATGGAGTTATGACAGAAGTGAACGATGAATCATGACAGGGAAATTATAGATGCAAAACCTTGGAGAAGCTCGAAAGACAAATTTCACAATACGGTTGTGCGTTATGCGCGAATAAAATGCTTATTTTTAGGGACAGTCCTGCACTCTGTGAACCACAGTTACTCCCTTTCTTGACAATAATTACATGAAAGATCCACTCTCATGTCTGTCTGTTAAATTTGAAGTTACAGTGCAGCAGCAGCTTAGCACAAACACTGTAAACAGAGGGAAACAGCTCGCCCGACTCTGTCCGAAGGTGACAAAATCTGCCTACCAACACCTCTAAAGCTCACCAATTAACACATTTGATCTCATCTGTTTAATCCACACTAATGCAAAAGTGCCTTACTACATCAGTTCTAATACTGATTACTCAAACAAGATATAATGTGTTAATTAGTGGAGCTTTTTACAGGAGGCAGATCTTGTTACCTTTGAACAATGCCAGGCTTTACTGCCTTCCTGGTTGTAGCTTTATATTTAACACACTGACAACGTAGCGGCATCGATCTTCTTATCCAAATCTTGACAATAAAGCAATTAAGTGCATTTCCCCAAAAGTTGAACTATTGCTTTAAGGCTAAAACATGCTTTTGTGAAAGTACCTGTTTTATGTTTTGGTGTTCAAACCTGAGCCGAAAGCCACATTTCCAAATCCTCATCTTCACGTCGTGCCTTCCTGCGCTGCTTTTCATCAAACAAACACAGGTGTCGTCTTTATTGACTTCAAAAATCGCACCCCGCTCATTGTTTTGCAGCTCTTTTGTGTCTAGCGCCTATTGAACTCTGCAACAAATGATTTTGGATTGTCAGAAATCCTTTGAACACACCCTGGGATATTGATCCTATTGTTCCCTATAAGAGCTTAACAGTGAGTTTGAAGGTGTTGACCCGAAGAGACAGGAAGACAAGACTTGTTTATGGGCCGGTTTTATGCATTCTCCTGCAACTGGACACCTCCGAGAACAGCGGATAAATCTAGTTTACAGTAAAATCTATTTTTCTTACCCTCCTATGTCCCATTCATTTGCCACACCTATTCTTCCCATCAGCTTGTGTCCTGCCCCCTCCGTCTGAGCAACATTAGTTCCTGTCACTGAGTTCGAGCTGGATCACTGAGCTCCACATCCAATGCCAAGCATGTGTAAAAAAACTGACCCCGCTACATCAATACCTTATGTTTCATTTCTGCATTATTGCAGTCATTTTTTATTTACGCAGCTGGCTAGTTGTGGGTCAGCTACGGTCAGTCTGGACCAAGGGTGTAACAACATTGTGGAGCCTGTGGGACTTGACATGAGCCCAAGTCATTTTAACCGTCAAACATGTGGCGGGGCCGGGGCTCATTATGTCATTATGTTGTCAGGGCGATTGTTTATTCTGACATCTTCGTCTCACACAGTCACATCCTCCCCTCCGGTCGTATCATCAATAGGAGGAGGAAGCTGGCTGTTTAGAGCCGACCTACTGCCGGCATAGACAGATGTACAAGATATAGCATTCAAAGTCTTCCCTAACAAGACGGGTTGTATGTTCTCCATCCGCTGCAGCTCCCACCGCCGCCGTCTCCCCAAACACGCCCCCATCAATTATTAATCCAGCCAATTAGCAGGGCTGCATTATTCACCAGGAAGCTGTGATCACATCCATTAACGGCGCCGCCTTTCCTCGTTGTGGTCCCATGAGGCACCCTACCCATTGTACATACACGGCAAATTCAAGCCGTGCTTTATGCTCATTCTCTTTCTGCTTTTAACTTTTTTAGTAATACCATGAATACTTAGAAACAGAGAAAACCCCTTAAATTATTCATAATTCCCTTAAATATTTGTTAGATTTTTGTTTTTTAGTATCATTACAGTACTCGTTTGGTCAACGAAAACCTATTAATTGACAATCCATAACAAAAATAAGACTTTGACAAGATTAGTTTCTCTAGCTTAAATGTTAAGACGCTGACCAGGGAGCTTTGTTGCACATCCATCATTCCTCGTCGTCTTTCGAGTGTCTGGAAATAGTCCTACTCATCATAACCAGTGACTTAAAGCTAAACAATTATGTGAAAGATGGAAGAATGCATGTTAATGCATCGTTACTGAAAGATCTGCATGCATCTACAGAATCACAGATTGTATCCTCCATCCATCCTCAAGCTGATTCATCTCCTTGACACGTTGCACTAATAAGTTGCTAATGCTGGTTGACAGTTTATGGATTCAAAGATCCACAATCTCAAACAAAAAGTTGAGCTAATGTGACATGTAGGGCTGTGAGTACAGAGAGAACTTTTAATTTGATCATTTTTCTTTCTGTTTGTTGTTTATTGGTGGAAATATTTATGTACGTCTGCCATCTTAATCTTCCTCTTGATGTTTGAATTAAAACTAAAAATTTAAAGTTACTCATCACGCCAACACTTAAAGTGTTTTTTAGTCAACAAGTGAGTGAATACAGCCTCCGTATGACGATGCTGCTCGGCAGTCAACAGCACAGGTACGTGCAGAAATGCCAAGCAAGCATGAAAGAGTGACCTGCCACGTTCAAACGGTCAGGGTTGAGGAACGTGGACTGGCATGGACATGTGTCCGTTACAGTCGGATGCCTTTTCATGCTGACGCTGCAAAAGTAACCATGACTCAGAAGACGAAAAACTAAAGCAAACCCAAAGGTGAAATTATGAACATGTGTCAAAAACTAAACACTGCGTCATCACTTCCAAATGAAAACCCAAAAAAACATTATTCAGCTCTGAAGAGGAAGTAATGTTTCTGCTGTCCTCCCACTGTTTCCCAGGGCTGTACGGACACAGCGTCCATCCTGATTGCTTGTCACGGCGATTTATGGACCCTCAAATCTCTGAACAAAATCATTTCCTGTTGTTTCCCGTGTTTACCGGACACACAGGCGGGCAACCGCACGTTTGATAAAAAGCGATTTATTTTCATTTGCTTATCTCCTTAATTGATGTCCCCCAGGCCTGCCTGACAGCCATAATTTCATTATACAAACAATTTAGAGAAGTTTGATTAACACAAATGGGAGTTCAGGGCCTCCACCGGTTCGCATGTTGTTCCTACTTATTTGGAGTCACGCTGTTCTTCACATCGACTCTCTGTCTGGCTCGGCCTTTGTACCGCAGTCATTAATAACCCGCTCCCTATCACAACAGACAGTAGCAAGAAAAAGATCCTAATTATCACTCTATTAATCACAATAAAATGTTTTCATGCCATTAAACTTTGATTATAAGAGTTACACACTCAAAACGTCAGGACGCCCGTCTCGTTTTTATTTATTTAATCATCGCTCTGCGGTTTAACATGCAGTTCACACCTTCGCCGAGCTGTATCTTACTGAACGAGCCGATACGTGGCTGATTTAAAATCCTCGCCTTCAACCAGATTCTCATTATGACCATTGAGACGCATCTGTATTGATTTCGTTGTTTAGGATTCACCACAAGCATTGATTCGCGGCCCCCTTTGGGAGAAAACCGTGTGTAATTAGGCTCATATAGTCAATGGTTCACCCCACTATCACCTTTAGCTGTAGTGGTGCCCATTGATGATTCCACGCTTTTGTTTGCTCTACCAAAATGTTATGGGAGCGCTAATGGAGAGGCCACACACACACACACACACATGCACATGCACTGGAATGCACACACTCACACATACATGCACAGTCTGAGTGGCTGTCGTCGTGGGCAGGTCTGTTTCTGACATACCATTTATTACATCATATTATTTTCCAGCCCAGCAGCAGCAGCAGCAGCAGCAGCAGCAGCGGTGAATATTCTCTTTCACCGCCCTGTTTTTTTGCTCTTATGTTTCTTCTCTCTCTCCTTTTTTTTTTTCTTGTATCCAACTGGCTTTTAAACAGGGTCGGCTCTGGCAAGGCGTAAATCCAGCAGGAGGGATTTCCCCCCCTTCCTCCTCCTCCTCCTCCTCCTCCTCCTCCTCCTCCTCACCCACAAAGCTTTTTACTTCTGGCAGCCGAGTGCCAGTGTGCGTTTCGAGCTCTCCCAGATGAACTCTTGGATCTGGAAAATGCTCCCCGTCAGAGGAGCTCTTTCGAGTCTCTAGGTGAACGTACATGCAGACGAACACATCACAAACATATGTTTGCACTCAGAGAAACATGCACACACACACACACACACACAGGTATTCACTGGAGCACGTACTGTATTAAAAATGCTACTTTACTAATTTACCTCGCCACTATTTAGTCTATAGGTTTACAGGCCCCGGTAATGTAAATGCAAATGTGATTGAAAGTGGTTCATAATGGCCTCCATTCCACTGTCATGAATATGAATGGCGCTAATATGCGTTTCGTTTTGGTTTGCTTCTTCTTCTTCTCTCCGTTAAATGTGTTCTCTTGAATGATCGTGCACGCCCAGCCTCTCCTCGTCATTGTCTTTACACTCTATTTATTTATTTTCTAATTGTGATTTTGGACGGAGCTTATTTATTCACGCCGCAGCCTCCCCCCTCCCGTATGCGAGGCACACATCCGTCATTCAAGCCCGGCGGAGTTTGACTCAATAACGGCGCAAATATCCAGCCATTATCTCTCCGCGGAGTACTCCCTCAATGTTAATGTGTTTTTAGGACGATTACATCAACGTGAAATATTGAAAAATATCCCTCTGATTGATGAACATGAATTATCAAGCTTACCCGCCCTTTTTGAACACCCCATTTACCATCTCCATGGCAACGTGCCTACACACAATCACCTGCTCGCACGCGATCAGGTGATGGCGCTGAGCATTGGCGAGCATTACAGCACCGGTTATCTGACTGATTCGGGCACACAGCTGCCCGGGCCGTGCCTCTGTAACGCCGTACATAAATACAGAGCAGACCTGCTCGTAAAAGAATGAAGTGCAACATCCCTCATGGAGATAACCGTGAATCTATAGGAGGTTCAAGCTCCAGAGCCTTCCAGTCGGTCTTCTTGCTCAGCTCCGAGGCTTAACCATTTCAACACTGGAAGTTAAGTATTAAATCGAGGCGTCGGTTCTTTCCTCTGGATTTCATGGCAGTAGGCGAAATATCTGCTTTAAAGCATGACTGTCATGGTTTTCCTCTCTCCTCCCGTCTCTCAGAACTGTTGAAACCCATGTCACGGTATTAATGATGTTTTCTGATATCAACATATATGAAGATATGCCTAATGTATGTGAAGTCACATATAAAATACACACTGAGGTTCAAAGAACTCTATGCATGAGGTCAGACTTTCAAACGTGTTACTGAAAAAACGAGCGGTTTAAGACCAGACTCACGCCCCGTAACGGCGGCGTTTCCAGATTCGGTTCTGGCTCAGGATTTTTGTCACACGTGTGACGGCCCCTCTGCTCGCTCACTCGGCCGTTGCTTTCTTGCAGACCTAATTCGGAGCTTAATAAGCAGCATGCGACCCAGTTGGACCCGGTGTGCTCCATGCATGAAGCCAGAGCAGCAGCAGTCAGTCCTCAGTAGACTCCGCAACGCTACTGACTTTATGGATTTCTCACATTTAGTTTATTCATGTCTCCCATTTTTGTTGCTGTCGAGTGAAGAGAGATCACAAACCCTCTGTCTCTATGCTGTCACACCACCAAAATAAAAGCAAAATTCCACTTTAAAAAGTAACAATTGAGTTTGTTTGAGTTCACAGCCTGCTCAGAATCCAATAAATTCATAGAACGAAAACACGGTGAGATAATCCAATCTTGCTACAATATAAAAGTTGTAAACCATTAGCCGGCAACAAATTCAATGATCAGTTAATCAATTTATAAGCCAATAGTACAAAACATACTCTTGTTCCAGCTTCTCAGTTGCAAGCATTCGCTTCGTAAGACCTCAAACTGGACAAGACGTCACTATTTTCTGACATTTTATCGTACAAACGAGTAATCAACGGATCGAGAAAAAAAAAATCATTAGACGCAGCCCTAGAAAGTTGACAACCGATAAAATGGATATCGTGACATAACAATGAAGGAGATTGGTGGCAGTAGTTCATCGAGTAAGAAGCCGGAGAAGAATTGCATCTTACTGGTTGGTCCTGAAACGTAGTTCGCAGCAAATTGGCCTAAAAGAAAAACAAAAGAAAATGCTTAAATACGTTGAACCGAATCTGATGTTTCAAATTATTTTAAAAAGACTCCATTTGCGTCGGTGGCCAGTGTCAATTTCGTCTCTGGGCTCAAACTTTTTTCTTTCCAGCATCAGCAGAGCGCCCTGTTATAGCAGGGAGAAAAAACTGAAACCTCCATTACACTATACGCATTGTCCTAACCTCCGACAATGAGCTGCCCTGTAATTACATTCTATTTCTAAAACCATCCGTCTTTGCTCGGGGAGAGCTGACAGGCTAAAACATTAGCACGTTGTCAGTGGCTCCTCAGACGCCGCAGTTCCCCGTTACACTTCATATTCCTGCAGCCTCGATCCAGCTTCCCAGATGGAGTTACCTCTCTGCAGTCCGGGGAGGAAGAGGAGGTGTTTTCCTGTTGCACGGCCGGTTTAGCTCAGCCGTGATGGGGGGGCGCCCTCCTTGGCTTCTCACTGGGGGTCTGTTGAATTCTGGGTCACAGCCCAGCCCCAGGCTGGCTCCGCTTTAGCCATTCCCTGTCGTGTGACACTCAGCAGTGGGTCATTTTTCCACCTTTTCTTTTCGGCGACAACCTGTTCTCCATCCCGCCCCACCTCGCCGGCACGACGAGCTCTCCGGTGCAACTGGTGTGCGATCTCGCACGTGCGTCAACATTCACCTGTTCATTATGCACGCCGCTGCTGCCTCGACAGAAACGAGCCGCGCGAAGTTCCATTTTCCCCGGGCTATTTATTTAATGGATAATGCAAGGGACGCAAAATGGAAATCACGCATTCGACCATGTCTTTAACCCCGACGCCTCCTTTTCCCGCCTTCCCCGAACTGCATTCATTCTCACCCCCCTGTGAGCATAAATCATTTTTGGTAACTTGTTATTACCAAGCTCATTATTTATTCTCCTGGGTGTTTAAGGAGAAGCAAAAAAAAAAAAGAATCCTATGAAATATTTAAATCTCCTCGATGTGAGCTAAGGAACATAATCTTCACCTCCCTCCGTCTGTGTCTCCGTGACGCTACAATCTAGGAAAAACCCAGAGAGATTGAGCGAGCCCGTTTGTAATGACTTTATGTCAAAAGAAGCGATAAGAAGGAGAATTCATACATGCTAATCTCTGCCCCTCTTCTTCCGCGGTGGCGGGACGGCGCAGAGGGCGCGAGCTCGCTGCTTCTTTTTTTTTTTTTGCTCTTGCTCCAGCTTGGCACATAAAGATGAGGAAAGGCGATGCGACGGTGCCAGGCACTTTGTATTCTGAGCCTGGGAGTAGAAGGATGGAGGGAGGGATGGAAAGGGAGAAAATGAAATGAGAAAAGGCAGCAGACAGAAGAAGAAGAGAGCACGGAGACAGCGCAATCACTTTTACACTGTTAGATACGGCCGTCGGCCTGTCGCTTGTCTCTTATCCTCAGCCTTTTCTGCACTCCCCTCTCCAAATATCTCACACTTTCTATCTGCCTTTCCGAACTTGAGCTCTCAGGTTATGCATGTATTGAATCCGTGCATCGCTGTTTTGCTCCTAAAACTGGTTAAACTGTCAAATATGTGGCTTTCATTATAGCACAGCTATCGAGTTTCATATGGAAATGATGCTTTGCTGCCTCCCGCGCTCTCTCCTGCCTATAGGTCATGAGACAAAGTGCAAACTGTAACGCAATTCAGCATGATGGCATGAAACCCGACACCGTCTCTCCGCCGCGAGGTAGTCCACAGTGTCTGAGAGTTAAATACGACGATGTTCGCAGTGAGAAGATCTGCCAGCCTCGTCTACTCCAGCTCCGTTTGGCTCAGATACTACCTGACTAATTTTGGCTTCTCTCTATAACGCTCGCGTCTTGAACAGGACAATGACTCCTTTTCAGAAGTCGTTCTATTTTTAAAAAAACATCCCAGGCGCTTTACAGTCAGAGCTCTCAGAAGTGTGCCAGAAGACTCAGACTTGGGCTTTCAACCTGTCAAGTTCTTATTTTGTGAGTGTGCGTGTGAGGTACAGTATGATTGTCGAGCACTGTTATGCCACTGTAGTATTACCGGGACGTTGATGTGCCCGCTGTGGGAACGAGATGGAAATAATGTTGGAAGATTAAAGCAGATATTCTGAAGATTTTTGGGGAGGTTTGAAGATGCACGACATCATTCCTGCAAGTCTAATTTATAATGTAGCAGCAACCACACACACATTACAGTCACACCCAGCTCGTCTCACTCCTCTGGGTTGAATCCATTGTCAACAAATTCCATTAAAAAAAGGCAAAATTGATCCAACTAAGCCTGATACATCTTATTCCTCTGTACAGACCTCCTTTTGTTCATATCACTGGGTTACATGTTCCTTCATTACCACAAACATGGGAACTGTAGCTTATCTCCAATCAAACCCCGCGTACGCCTTCCTGGATGGATATTAATCCTCGGGTGAAAATAGTCCCTTGATATTGCAACATTTTCTCCTGTTTGAGAAAAAAACAAACTACAATGATCTGCTATTTCAGGAGCCTTTATAACTTTATGTGTGGCTGACTTATGTAATGCGACTTTCAAAGATGTAGAGCTTCGCGATTTAACCAGTGGGCTTGAGGCGCTGACAGGATTGAGAAGTCAGGAAGTATCGAAAGACAGACTGACACGCTGTTTGGTCTTTTCGTGGGATTTTCTGGCAAAAGAAAGTCGAATATCTGCAGCCTTATCTTAACTGTCAATGGGAAAACTTGTGAAATACTCCTCCCTTTAGGTAACCATGAAACTAATTCACTCATTTTTACAGGAGCTCCCACCGCTGGATGCTCGTCGGCCGTTCTGGTGAAACACAAGCTGTAGCAAGTCCCGACTGCGATGACTCTTACAGCGTAATGGAAAACAGATGCAGGCACAGGATTAAAAAAAGTGCCAAAGAACTGTTGATTGTTGAGCTGTAATGTATCAATGTATGTAGCCAGACTTATTGCAGGTATGAGAGACAGAAGCATTTAAGATCGTTTAATGAGCAAATGCTCACGTTTCCATGCATTGATAACTATACTGACAGCTTTAGCTCAGATTTTACAAGACTGTGTTTGTTGAGTCGCCTCCCAGAATTCATATTAGATCATAGAAGAATGTAGAGCAAGGCAGCTTTCAGCTCGAGAATCATGTCCTCGTGGAGCTGATTGAAGATCACGAAAAAAAGAAAAATCCTCAAGGAGAAAAATGAAAGTGTGTTGCGCACAAAAGGCTGAACGTTTTGGGGCTTTTTCAGCCCCGATAAAATGGAGAAAATGTCAAAAATGTCAAGTGTTTGCTGGTGAAATCAATATCAGCACGCCGAGCTGAGAAGAAATGTTCAGGAATGCAAGTTTCAGTGTGTCTACAGAGAGAAGAGAGAAGAGAGAGAAGGGATTGTCTTTTTGCCAGCCCATCACTTTGTGTTTGTAGAAGGATCTGAAACAGAGCTTTACTTATCAGACTTTTATAGGCTTTTATATTTTTAAATCACGAGTCTTTTTTTGTCTCAGCTCTGATATTTCAGCAGCAGCAGCAGCAGTGGAGGCAGATTCGGCATCTGTGCCAACAGAAATGTGGCTCATAACAGATTTCTTTTTCAGCGACAGTCTATGTGGCATATTCAGCAGACTGAAATGTTTATATCGAATGTTTCACCAGCCTGAAAATCACCATGGTAATGGTCCCAAAGACAAAAGCCCTAGCCTTTTGTCATGGGTAATTATCGCAGAGCAGTCCCCCCTCAAAGCCTTCCATTTGGCTCTGAACAAATTCACATTTAATTTCGCTCTCATGAATTTGACACAGGGCTTTTTCTTTTTTTTTATTTAATTTTTTTGTATTCAAATCAGGCTTAAACGTAGAATTTAAATACCCATTGAAATGATTTCCATTTGAAGCAAGTGGTTCTCTTTTTCAGCACCAGAAACTATAGAGAAAGGATAAGGAGGGCTATCAAAGACCACTCGAAATTTCCTAATGAAGCCACCATCAGTCTATAAAGTGAGCATTCAAGAAACACAATACCTTGAAAATGAGCTTTGGTATTAAAAACCAAAAGTTTTAAGTGTCTTATCTCCCGCAAGCTGTCGAGAACCTAAAAACTGACTTTGGCGGAAAGAAAAAACAGCGTTGAGCCGTTACCAAACTCCATGTAACTCTGAACAAGTGGGTCAGAAGAATCTGAAAAAGTAATGCGAGCGCTGTGTCTGAGAATCCGCTCAATGATACGTACACCTCATGTGATGATACAATGCAGAGCTGTGGCGTGGCGTTATATTTAGAGGTTAGGTCTTGTAGTAATTTGATTTAATGGAACATTAATTACGAGATGCATAATATAGCTTCATCTCTGCTGGCTCGCTTTCTGTTTGTGTGGGTGTTTCAGACTCTCCGGGCAATCATCAGTCTCACATCTCAGCTGATTCTGACAGAGCTTTTATCTGGCTTGCTCTCACCGTTTTACACCTGCTGTTGCAGCTATTGCATCTGTGAGTGATCATGTGTCAGTTTAATTGCACCTTTCCACATGAAAAATCCAGGTGCAAATGCAACAAAGCGGCACTGAGGAAGATGAAACTTTAATTGCTCAAAACAGAACCGAGGATGCATAAAACAGAACTGTTTCTCCACATGAGCACGTGTATTTTAATTATTTGTGTATTAACAGTGTTGCAGATAATTATTCTGTTATTATCTGATGTTGTTTGGCAGCCAACCTTTGTTTTTTAGCCTCAGTAACAAGCTCTAGGGTAGGCGATGTTGGTCAGTCCATCACTTCAGACTTAAATATCGCAACAACCTGTGTGTAGATTGCCATGGAAGTTTGTCCAGATGTTCATTGTCCCCAGAGGATGAAGTCTACTAACTCCAGTGGCTCCCTGACTTTTCCTCTAAGCATAAGCAGACGCTGGCATTTTGTGTTTTTAGGTGAAATTTGTCCCAACTACTTTATTTAGGACAATGTCGATAGAAAAATCTTTTCGATCCATTATTTTAGATCTGGGAACATTGGTGTGTTAGAATAGACGCTCTCTGACAAGTCAGACAGGTGGCTGTCACTTTATTTAGAGGTTAAACCTATTGCACATTAAAAAATAGTAAGTGATGGTACTAAACCATAGCTTTGGCTTTAAGACCTGCATGTGACCACTTGTGTTTCTTATCATCCTTTTAAAAAAAAAAAAACTACTTTGGGGCAAAAACATCTGTGTTTTCTTTCCTCTTTCTATTTTTGAGCTCTTACTCTCTCTCCCTCCCTTTTACCGTCCCCCATCTCACCCACTCCACTCCACTCCACACCTCACCCCTCTATCCTCTCTGCTGATATGCAGTCTGGACCTGGAAGCGAGTGAACTCTCTCTAGCTTGATGTATAAAAAGGGCACCGATGTGTCCTGCAGCCTCTTCATCCGCCACAGTTAGACGAGGTGAATAATTCACAAGTAAGTTCCCATAAAGATAAAGCTTATTTTTCCTCCCTTACGCAATAAAAAAAAAACGGAGACTTACACTCAGCAACAAGCAAAGAAGGATTCTGTTAAAAACACTGCTGATAAATTTATAAGAACATACTGCAAAGCTAACTCCATAAATTTTTCACTAAATCGCATAGCTGTTGTTGTATGGAAAGAAAAGAAGAGAGAGAAAAAAACTCGTGGTGAGGCAAACGTCCAGCGGGGAGATTTATTTATACAAGACTTTATGAAAAAAAATGTTTTTATTACAGCGTGTGATACAATATTATTCTTGTTCTCCGCTTAGAATCAAATTCACAGAGTAACAAATCGCATAGGACTGATTATTTTTTTCTTTCCACACATTATTTATGAGGTCTCTAATATTTGAGTGTACATAAAATAAATGTAGCCAAAGATTTCAACTCAGATACTCTGCAAAGGTAAAACTATTTTTCAGACTTTGCTTTCACCAGCTGTTATCCACTATGAGTCTTAAGACAAATGAGACAAGACAACACGACTGTCTTTGTCTTTTAACATCACTGTTTAGTTTCTAACAAAGTTGTTTTATTAATGACACTGAGGTTTCACTTAAAGCTATTTTTCCACTTTCGGTCTAATTTCCTGCTTCCCGTCTTCCCAGACAAAAACCAACCACGAGCGTTTGAAACTCGTTCACAAGCTTTTTCCATCTAATTTGAAACACACCTAATCATAAATCTGACATTGAATTTCCTGTTATTTCAGAGTTTTTCATCCACTCTGACATTGTTATCTAATGTGTCCCCAGTGTCACGCGGGGTTTCCTTTCCTTTCCTACTCACTCTTTATCAAAACCATGCCAGTTCCCAGAGGGAAACAGTAGACCCCGTCCTCCCATGTAGCTTTCTAAGAATAGACCACTCTCTTATCTTGTAATTGTATGTCTCACAAAATTGCTTCCTACCCCCTACAGTTCCCATGTAGCACTGGTTTCATTCTTTAATTCCAAGAGCCCACCTTGGATAATTTCTACTGGGCTAAAAATTGAGTATTGAGTATCTTTTACGTCATTAATAAAATAAATAGTTTCTCTATTCTTTACAAAACATTGCTCCAACTATTTTCATATCCATCCAATGTCTCTGTCTTCATCACGTCAAATAAATTTGATCAATGTCTTGTCAGTTGCTTCACTATAATTTACTATTGGGAGTCAATTATGGGAAGAAAACCTCAAACAATGGCCAAGGTTGCATCAAAACTGTTTGAGAAATACAAGATGATTTTCAGATGTCAGGGCTGACTCTGATAATTTGACTTTTTTTTTTTTTCTTCTTAGACCGATTGGCCACATATGAACCAAAGCATGCAACATTTAGTTTTAACTGGTCCAGAATCGATCAGTATGATGAAAAATGGATCAGGCAACAACAGGTGATTTCAATGATTGACACATCTGCAACCGGGGAGGAAGAGATAGACTTCGGTGGGATTGAAATCCAGCACATAACATAAACTCAAGATACCAAAGTCTGTTGTGGAAGCTGTGGTGGTAATCCTCCGTAGCCGTGTTGGAGGAGTACTTAACGATCCAGGAGCGGAGAAGATTTAGAGCTTTAAGGTTCAGGTGTGCAGGCAAAGGTGACACGGTGCATCCTCCACTAGAGGAAAGAAAAGGTCAAGTATTCGACGGACGAGTATCCTGATTACACCTCCAAAAAAAGTGATTAATCTAACAGGAGGTGCGTTAGACTCCATAGCAAACATGTCATTTTGTCATTCATTAGTGTTTCCCAGAGTAATTTACCTACACTGTTACCTGCCAACAACCCACGTCATATATATGTGTGTCATTCTACGCCTTTATTTGCAGCAGTGCCCCCGGTGATTGCAGCCAACAGGGCAGGTTAAAGGCTGCGTTGTTGCACAAGGTTGGCAGAGCAATAAAGCTCCGAGCTCAGAGGAGTGGGCTTCCCCCACGCCGCACAGCAGCCATTACTCTAAATCACCCTCCCTCTCCTTCCTCCGCCTTCATTCTCTCTGACCTCCGCTAGCATCCACTGACCTGGAAAAAATTTCTGGTGAGTCCAAGCCACCAAGAGCGGCGCTGGCCTTTGCTCGGCCTGCAAACAGCAGAAATATTGAGCCAATTACAAGATTATTATCTGGTGGTAGTGGCAGGGGAACGCTGTGGGAGAGTAGTTATGCCTGCCAGTGCTCCCTGCTGGATGAGGAAAAAGTGAATCAAACGGGTTGTAGTGGGGGTGGACAGCACTCATGCTCACTTGCCTATATGTCTTTACAAGTCGCGTCATTTCACAGACATTGGCTCTGATCCAAACCCCCTTTTTTTTTAAAAGGTTCAGGATAACACCGGGAAATGGCCCATTCAGAGCTGATCACGTTAGTTTTTTTACTCCTCCTTCATTTATATGTCAAGTTGTCATATCATGCGTGCGCCCGATTTACAGTAAATAAGACCTCATGGCAGTGTCAGACTTTTTCTGGCGTTTATATAACAGGCAGACATGAGTCACAGCCTGTATATGAGGGCAGAGTTGAGTTAGTTTGAGAGTGAAATCCATTCAGTAGGGAAACGAAAGCAGTGATGCATCAGGCGCTTTTATTCCAAAGTGGTTACTTTATAGACGAGCCTACAAAGAACGCATTGAGTGATGTGCTGCACGTAACTGTGTACATTGGATATGGATTTTTTAATAGGGAATAGAGCTGCCTCAATGAGTCTTGGCGTCATTTTCCAGCAAGTTAGTACCATATGAGAAGAATGACGTAAAGAATTACAACATGTGTTATGTTCTGTCATGTACACAAGCTGTTTGCTATGTTCTAAACTTCTTAGTCATCCTAATTTTAATTTTTTTTCTCTCCAGTACTTAAATGCGTGCCAGAGCAGTGAATTTGATTTAAAGGGAGGCCAGGGTTCATGTGCTGTGTGTCTTATTTCGGTTCGGGTCTGCGTCTCGTTTCATGAGTGGATCCCGCTGCCTGTGTTTCATGCATCACCGTGCTTAGGGAGTCATATTTTAACAGCATGATGAAGACATCAAAGCAGAATCTGGAGCTGCAGTAAATATCAAGCCCTTGGACGGTTTGTCATCTGTTACATCACCTACTCTGCCAATAAAGTTTCATTAGAAAGCGCTGCATGCTTCTGCTGCAGAATGGAAAGAAATACCCAAGTGTAGTTCGCTTACTGTAAAAAACCAAGTGTTCCTTGTGCCTTTGCCCAACTAAAACTCAATAGTTGAGAATTGAAGTTCTTTACTTGTATAACATGTGTGCATTAGTAAGTTAACTGATTTGTAACCATAACAATATCATTTGTCGGGCAAAAAAGTCAAAAAAATAAACTGGTTCCAATCCTTAAACTTGATGATTTGCATGAGAGGTCTTCGCAAGGTCCAAAATTTTGGAACAGGTCCTTACCCAAGTGTAACATGCCTACACAAGTTTTTGAATAAGGAGACCTGATCCAAGAGAGACCCAAGAACAGTCAGACTAGATCCAACTCAATGACAATGTGTTGAAAATGTGGATTCAAACATGCCCAAATAGAGAGAATGCCAACATGTGGATACACAAACCCAAGACCAAGAGAAAGACTCGAAGCAATACACGGGACACCATCCAACTGGATCAACTTGGGAACTAGGTCAGGTTTTGGTTATTGGAAACCAAGCAGACGTCTTGCTTCTTTTCACTGTTTTATATCACTGTAAATCTTTAAGTTTTGGACTTTTAGTTGGACAAAGGTTACAACTTCAATTGGGACATTGGGTTATATTGGGATATTGGGAACTTGATCGACATTTTTCACATTTTTTTTCCATTCTTTATATTAAAAGGGGAAGTATGGTGCTTGTACACATCAATGTTTGTTTGGTATTATGTAGTTATGCATATGCACATTGCATATAACATTTAATGGCTTCAGAAGGAGCTGCCACAAAGTCTAATAAATTGTCTGAATTGAGGCAACAATTCAGACAACTGGGGCTGAAAGCTACAAGACTGAAATAAAATCTGGGTGTTTGGAGCACGTCCTCTCTGCTTGAGACTACATTAATGACTACCAACATAAAACACCTACTTCAAAGCAGTCAAGCATCATGAACGACATCTCTGGTTCATTGCCATAGTCCAACAATGCCATGGAAGTGCAATGCTAAATCAGTGGAGTACTCATTTAAACTATTAATTCAGAATAAAAAATAACAGTAATCATAATCATCAGTAATTGGTTTCCCAAAAAAAATGGGATTGGACCAGTGTCTATTATATCTGACTGCCCTCCACAGATGAACCTGAAACCATTCTCCCAATAACTATAAAATATACATCAACCTGAATACACGTTATGCTTCATGACTTCCGTACTTGAACTTCCAAACATAACTGTCTTCACGTTGCACACAATACCACATACCTCACTGACCCCAAAAATGCCCCCAGAGTGCCATCGCACACAGCACACCTCCGCTGTGAGTGCATCGACCACAGAACAAGCTCGACGCACGCCATCAAATATGGATGCTTCCTTCAGTACAGGCTCATTTCTTTTTCATAAAACAATAATGTTCTTTTTTGCATCATAACTTTGTGGTACTACTGTTGTACTGCAAGAAGTTCAGTGCTTCCTAAATCAGCATGTTGCCAATACAGGCAGGAAGACGCTCAGGAAGACTACCTGCATGCCAGCGTCTGGGATTCCCCATTTATCAATAATTAGTCTCTTTATTATTGACCTGTGAGCTTAGTAGACATTGCAGTCCCAGATGACTTTGAGGTTGTTTAAAAGCACCATTATACAGCCTCACTCTGGACTCTTCGGGCGATGAGGCAGAGCTAATGCGAGAGGAAAGGAGCCTTGTCCATGTTCCTTTTTACCCAGTTCTAGGAGAGGCTGCAGATACTGAGAGGACTCTGGAGGTCAGGTGACGGTCAATTTTGCAGGCAGATGTTGAGACATCAGTGCACCTGTGTTGCCGCTTTTGCTCTTATTGACCACTTCCTGCGAGTCCCCGTTGTGCTGACCTTGTGATCTCTTCCTCGCAAAAAAAAAAAACATCCACTCAGAATACTCAGGCACATTGCATGGGTGTGTTTTGACATTGGCCTGAAGGTATTGACTTATGGCTTTTAGATCCATTTCACCTCATACGCTGAGCCCAACCAACAGATGTTTTAAAGCCTGGAACAAGCACAAGTCAAACTGGGAAAGACACACTCAAGCTGACATCTCAGTAATCCCGACTCTTCAGAAGTTTGGGATTCTTTCTCAGGTGTAGTTTTATTGTCATAATTTCATTTCCAAGGCGACATCTTTAGCAGTCAAAGGAATGATCTTAGAGTCTTTGAAGAAAGGAAGAAATAATGTGACATTTTTTTTAAGAACCACAAAATTCAAAGAGAACATGGTGGTCCGGGTGGTTGGATGGGTCAGCAAAACATGGGGGACAACTGGTCGTACAACATTGGTTTCTTCTAACCACAACAACAAATGTTCCCAAACATTAGACAAGAAATTTGATGTAAATGAAGTTATGTTAAGATGTTTCTATGTTTTTGTAATGGTGATGGCACGATGGTGCTCTGCTGGTACGGGCATCAGATCAGTTGTCTTATTACAAACAGGCAATTACAAACTATTCATTTGTTTCATTTGGGGAACTTGTCGGAGAAAACCAGTTATCGCTTTCATCTTATGTTTGTGTAGAGCTCAGTGCCCTCTGTCTCATTTCATTCTGTGTATGGTAAACGGAGCATGATTGTTTACCAGCCTCTTTATGCAAGGCAGAACACCGGTGCCCATCACATTGGAAAATCAGGCGTAGGAAGATGCTGTACTTTTATCACACACGCTCACGTGGTCCTAGAAACAACAGATTGAAGTGTCTTCAGATATTTCAAAGGACCTCCCTCCTTCAGGGTCTTGGCAGTTCTGTCACGGGCAGCAAACAGCGTCTACCCTGGGAGCAGCCCGGACCACTTTGTCAGCACCAGTCTTCGCTTTAAGCAGCACCAGCCAAGCAGATGAATAATTGACGCCTGCATTCTGTACTTTGGTGAATTTTAAAGCTGTATTCTGCAGAGGCTCTAAATGGCAGAGGGAGGGTTGCGTTAATCATTCATGGGCTGCTTTTACCCGCTTTGCTTGAGGTCGCTGTCCTGGAGGCGGCTGGGCAGAAGGGAAGAAAGAAGAGCGGGAAAAGAGGGGTGCCGTGGCCGAATGGATTGTTTACCGTCCTTTTCATGGCCAAAAGGAGTCAAGCGCACATAAGGAAACATTCCCAAATAAACGTTACAACCTTTGGTTATGCTTAGTTGAACTTTGCTGGTGGGACGTCACTTCAGTCATCACTAGAAACTATAATACCAATCTATGACTATATTCACTCAAGTGCAAAAAAAGCTTCAAATAAACAACGTTAAACCACAAGAAGAGTTCTATGGGGAAAACATTTCTAATAATCCATTAAAATGTTTTTCACAGAGTAAAGGACAGAAGGTTGATCAATTATGCTGCCTTTTTGGCTCAGATATCAATATTTTATACCCGGCACTGCCATGGTATGGGTATAGAGATTGACATCTTCCTTTTTCGCGCCATATGAGAGTGAAGAATACCCCCCTTTCAAATGGACCCAAGGGAGTTCCCTTCTTGATTTCATAAGCCCTCAGGCTACATTGAGGAACACAGATTGAGGTAGCATCTGCATACTATCAGCACAAGAATGTACATCCACGGTGTTGTGCCGCGCCAAAGCTGCAAATCAGCATTTGGTCACACTTCTTGGCAGCTAATTGAACTCGGAGAAAAAGATACCTGATAGAGATCAAATAAATAAACTGCTACAAACAGACGTGTTTCCAGAGTTGTTCTTGATTGATTGGACTTGAGGTTTTTGATGACATAGCCCGAGTTCGTCCAGTTGCAGTGTTTATTGTAATAAGAGCGGTTGTACAACTGCGACAGTTGGTCTTTGTGATTCAGTCAGGAGTTCAGGTCAAACAAATATCTCACTTCCTTCTTTCCATCCTCTCTCAATTTTTCTTTTTGCAGGGAGCTGATGCCCAAGACCCTTGAAGGCCAGATCACCATGGAGAAAACCCCCAGCTACTTTGTGACCAGAGAGGCTCCAGCCAGGATATCCGCCATGTCCCGGGACACCAAGTTGATCGTGGTAGTGAGGGACCCCGTCACCAGGGCTATCTCGGACTACACGCAGACATTGTCTAAGAAGCCTGACATTCCCTCGTTCGAGAGCCTCACCTTCAAAAACAGGACTACGGGGCTCATCGACACCTCGTGGAGTGCCATCCAGATCGGCATCTATGCCAAACACCTGGACAACTGGCTGCAGTATTTCCCCATGGACCAGATCCTGTTCGTGAGCGGCGAGCGCCTAATCAGCGACCCCGCCGGTGAGCTTGGTCGCGTGCAGGACTTCCTGGGCCTGAAGAGGATCATCACAGACAAACACTTCTACTTCAACCAGACCAAGGGTTTCCCGTGCCTGAAGAAGGCTGAGGGCAGCAGCAAGCCCCACTGTCTGGGCAAAACCAAAGGGCGGACCCACCCGAACATTGACCCTGAGGTGGTGCAGAGGCTACGGGACTTCTACAGACCCTTCAACATGAAGTTCTACCAGATGACAGGGCGTTTTTTTGGCTGGGATGACTGAATGTGTTTTTGTCTATGACACTGAGGGTCGTTGAAATACTGCGAGAGAGTATGAGGAGTACTCTAGTGGGAAAATTAGATCGTGGGAATTAAGTCGTAATATTTCAAGAAAAGTTATAATGTTGCAAAAAAAAAAAAACTGTCTAACCTACTTGGCTGTTATATTATATAACAGCTTTTTCACATCAAAAATATTTACTTTATTTACTGAAGCTTATTCTCATAACATCATGATGTTTTGTCATAAATTTACAACTTCCTACTTGTAATACAATGTGTACATTGAGATTTTATTGTA